>NW_008620756.1:0-40913 GCF_000691845.1 Merops nubicus | reverse complement strand
CCCGGCGATAGGTGTCCGTGCCCGGGCCGGGCGGCCGCCGTGCGGGCCGAGCCCAAAGGCGTCGGTAAACCGCCGGCCGGCTGCCGGGCAAACTTTCTTCAGAGGCTCTCCCAGCTTACTTTCCTCGTCCGGTGCCGGCTGTGTCGAGCTGGCGCCTTTCGCGAGCGTCTTACCCTCCCGCCTCCCATGTTTTGTTGTGCACGTTACCACCTCTGTCGCTGTAATAGTTGTTAAAACCTGTTCCCTTTATCTCTTGTTCCATCTCCCGTTTCTTCCTTCCACCTTCTCTGCTTTCATTCTGGCTCTTGCTCTTCTCGTCGTTTGTCTCTGGTAGGGTTGTCAAGCCCAGGGCTTGCTGTTTGGGTACCCCCGGTCATCTTTCTTCCTCCGGAGAAGGCATTCGTCTTTTTCTGGCTCCTTAGGGCGTGAGACTTGCCTCAGAAACACATCTCTTACCACTTGCTGCTTCATAACCCTTTACACTTGCATTGCCTCACACAGGAGCGGAGCGTGGTTTTCGTTTCACCTTTGGTAGCACAGCTATGGAGCAGCTGAGATTACTTTCTTCATTTGCAGGCTGTGCCCGGGACTGCTCTAGAGAAAGGTAGCCTTCTTCTGTTTAGTTTTCCCATTCTCGGAGCACAAAAGTAAGCCTGCTGTGCTGCAGAGAAGGAAAACAGAAAGGATGAGCTCTCTGCCAGCCTTGCTCCTACGATACAACATCGGGTGTTTGTCTCAGTTGTGCGTGGAGGAGCAGGTGCCCTGAGAAGTCTGTGAACAGTCTCTGGAAACAGGAGCACAGTGATGAGACTTGGGCTGTGATAGAGAAGCGCTTGGAAAAGAAGGCAGGCAGTTTGGATATCAGGAGAATTGTTGAGAAGAACTTGTTTTGAGATCCTTAGTACAGCTCTCATATTTTTGCTGGGAATTCATCTGTGCTGCAGATAACCACAGCAACAACTGGATGGACAACCGAGAGAGAGAGCAGGAGCAGCTCGTGTGTTTAGTAACTGTTCCTGGCTTGTTCCTTGCTGAGGCTTTGCCACAGCTTTCAGCCTGCCCAGCAGCCAAATACCTGAGCCTGACCTCTATAAACCTATGACAAACACTTTCAAGGAGAGAAAGAACACTAAAAAAACTGAACAACTTGGAGTGTGAAATTTTATTTACAGTAATAAGCTAATACATTTTTAGTAAGCTCAGCAAGCTGACCTTGTCTGCAGTAGTAAATATTGGCTTAATCCAGGTTATTTGTGTTTGGGAACTAAGCTTGAATGACTTGCCTGAGAAAATGTTTTCCTTCTGTTGCTATTTTCCTTAGTGTAGGAAAACGTGGCATAAGCTCAGCTTTGTCACTGCAGTTTTGTTTTATTTGGGGTGAGCTACTAAGAAACTTCCACAGGTATATGCGGAGGTCGAGTGATCAGTGATTTAAGTCTCCAGACTGAAAGTTCAAGCCATTAGCAGTTAAGGTAATGATTTAAACTGTTGCCTGTTTCCCAAGTAGCATATTGTATAGATAGGATTTGAAGAAGAGGTGTTCTCCATGCACAGTGTGTTTATAGTGGCTAACCTGTCTGCTGTAGACTAATTGGTAAAAAGATTTTCCGTTGAAGGCTGCAATAATAAAATATGGCTAAATTCTGGCAAAGGACATGCATTTCAGGGTAAAGGTGTTGCTGGGTGATACGCAGGTACCACTTGGAACCTGGGACTCAGACAGTCCTGTTGTGTTCAGTGAGTGCTTTCATCAGCAGCCTCCTGAAAGTCGATGTGCTGTGTGGTGAAGAACTAGTGTTAACTCATTGCTGACCCTACATTGTGTGTATCTCTCTGCGTTTACCACTCCCTGGACCCCCTGTCTTGCATGTAATGTTTCTTCTCGGCAGTGGAAGCCCACAAATCAAAGATTCGAAGGGAAACGAATCTCCTTTGGCACTCTGGCTCTTAAGAAAGTCTTCAGCCAAATGTGTGTTCAGTGACTTTGAAAAGTATTTGCCATCGAGTAGCCAATAACCACTTCAGAGTCTGTTTTCTATTAAATTAATCTGCTAGAAGGGTTTTCAAAAATGGTGATTATTAATCTGAACCTCTGCGGTCTCTCATGTAAATAAGCATGCACAAACTCTGCAGTGAAACAATAGGCTGTAATGAGAAATAGTCAACTACCAAATGTAACAGTAAAATGGAATTGCCCATAATGAGTACTTTGGCTCTGCTGTGCTAACAGGGCTCTTCAGAAGAGCGAGGCTCACACGCTGCTGTTTATGACACACCATTTTCTGGTTACTGTTTCTGGGTGAGGAGGGGAGTTCGGTTTTCTGCATCGCCTCACCAAGGCATACCCCCTCGTACACTTCCCTGCTGGTTTGTTGTGCAGTTTATGGACTTTGCATTTCATAAAGCAGAGGAGTGGTTTTGGTGAATTTCTATGGCTTGTACCAAGGTTCAGCCCAAAGCAAATTTTTGCAGCAGAGTTAAAAAGCACTGAAAAGTAGTGGGGTTTTTAAATGGGAATGCTGGAAGGATTTAAACCAGAGTATGAAGGCGTGTAAGGAATTTCATGGTGTATAGAGTAACAATTGTTAAAGAATGTATTTGCTAGCTTTTAGGAGGATGCTGCAGCGTGGTCTGCAGCACAGTCTGATGAAGGCTGTAGCGATACAGATTTTAAAACCTATCTACCTGTCAGCTTCCCATCTTGAGCTTCTAGTAGCTCTGTGCCTAATGAGTAACTCTGAGGCCGCTAATAAGCAGGCGTGGTGCTGAGGTTGTTACACAGACCTCCTCTCTGAGAAACAGCAGTGAAATCTGACACACGTTACACATGAACCTGATGCAGTGCCTCCCTCTCCCCACTCTGATGCTGGTCCAGTCCGAAAGAGAAACGCCTTGTGTGAGCTTGGCTCAGAGGAGAGGAGGAGGTTACGTCAGCCACTCAAGATCACACACAGGCAGGTGGAAGGCAAGCAGCTCAGGAGCCTTGAAATTCCATTTCCTCTGTGGACCATCTTCAGGTTCTAAATTGAAGAAGCATTAGGATCAATTAAAGTTCTGGCTTTGCAAGACAAGTCACACTGCCCTATCGGCACTGGTTGTAATGCCACCTGGGCCATCCAGCACCTAACACAGTCTACTCACAAATGCCATTTTGGATCAGGATTTGAAGCACTGAAATCAAACTGCTGATTCTTGTCCTGTAACTTTGTTTCTTCTCACAGTTTGTTTCTTTCTGTAGCCATATTACTGGTAAGAAAACAAATTCTAGAATTAACTCTTGTTCTTGATACGTGGACTGGATTCACAAGGCACTGAACAGACATAGCTGATGTTTGAATAGGTGAAGGATGGAAATGATGGGTTGCTTAGGTGTGTGTTTTGTGGATGTGTGCACATCCACATGTCTGGTTTAAGATGCTAGTTGGCTGAGCACTTGCTTCTTCAACTTGTTTCTTCCTGCTGCCTTCAGCTGGGCCCTTATAACCACTGCTCCCTTACTGCTGGGAAGAGCTCTGAGCCTCTTAGGTACTGGTCTGGTCCTTGAACAGATGTACTCCTAAAGAGAACTGATAGCTGTGAGAGAGAGGGCAGGCTTGAAGGAGAACTGATTTGACCCACTCTGCTGTAGTGAAGCCCAGCTTATAACAGCTCTTCCCGTTGAGAGCTTTGGCGGGGTTTAATAAATAAATAAAAAAGGTGCAATTAAGTCCATGAGTGAAGCGTTTTGTAGGAGTTTAAACTTAATGTAGCAGAATGTGTTGCTAGCTGAGAAGGTTAATGAAACCTGAGTATAAAGGGCGACTTCTCTCAGGACTGATCTGACATCTGAAGGGGCTGAAACCTGCCTTGGCTGTCTTCTTTTTTCCTTTATTTTCCTTTGGCCTGTAGTGGGAACAAGGCAGACATAACTGAGTTAACAAATAGCTCCACAGCTGAACTGATGTTTTCCAAGAGCAGTAATTGGCACACTGGAGCAAGTTAATATGATGGTGGATATTCAGAAATAGATTTGGTTTTGGTTCTTGTTTAAAGGCTTTCTTATCTTCCCTGGTGATACACACTCTGCATAAAGAATCTGACTGCTCTCTCTGTGGCTTACACTCTTTACTTTTACTTGCAAGCTAACTGAAGCAGTAAGGCAGTGTAACTACCAAAACTGAGAGACATGATTCCAATTTTGTAGCCAATATGTTTCCTAGATACTGAAACCAACCTCCTGGTAGGTAGCATTGGTTAGTGGCTACAGCACTTCACCAGGTATTCCAGTGAGCAGCAGAAATGCCCCAGGGGCTCTAAAGTTCTCTCTCAATGCCTTTCCTTAGAGCACTTCTTCATCTTTTTAAAGCACTTCTGAGCTTAGATGGTGAGTGCCATGTAAAGTTTTTAGGCTTCTTTATTTGTTTATGGTCTTTTAAAGAAGATTATCAAGTGTATGAGATAACATCCCCTTTAACTTTATAAGTAAATATAAATCGGAGTATTGTTATTATGGATGAGATCAAACCAAGAAAAAACCTGGAAATTTTCAGAAGCAGTTTTAAGGTAGTGATGCTCAAGTAACTTGTGGTTTTTTTTTTTTTTCCTGCCCTTTTTTTTGTTGTTTCTAAACTCTGCACAAGTCTGTCACTACAGTACATTACTGAAGCCATGAAAAATGAACAACCATTGTTCTGTGCCTGTAAACTAAAACAATAAACTGAAAAGAGTTTGTTTTTTCTTGATGTTTTCTATCTGGAGGGAGGAAGTCAGTCCAACATTCTCCTGTTTTTGTTGGTTTTCCTTTGTTGATAATCTTTATGTAGTAAACAAATATCAGCTCTGTGCTATATGAAAATATTTTGTCTACATGAGTGTAAGTTGTAGGTTTGGTCTTTTGCAACATAGAGTACTGAGGTTGAGTTGAATATCTATCAACAGTTAACATTCAGTAAAAGGGAAAGCCTAAACTTGATAAACTCCATTGGAAAGCTCTTGCTAACTTTAACCTGGGGGAGAAAAACTATTTGGGTTGCCTGCAGAATAATTAGATTCCTGCCTTGGAAGATCTAGATCTTGACATGTTTAAGTCACAGCTGACATCTGTGTTATTATAGTGTCTGAGGCCTTTAGAGTGTTGGTAGATACTAGGAAAACTGAAAATCAGAAAACAACTCTTAAGTAAATGAGGAATTCTCTGTGAAAGAGAAGCCAGCAGTGAATTAAGTTTTGCACTGTGTATTTTCTTCACTTCAGCATTTGAATGCTCAAGATCTTTTTATTAACAGAGGCTGTAGTGAAATAGAGTTAACTAATCATTATGGAGTCTTTTCCCTGTTAAAAGTGCTTAGGAAGCATTTACTTTATAAGTTTATTTTCTCAAGACCGTTAGATGACAAAACATGTTCCCAATTGTACTGTTGTGGATCCAAAAAAAGAGACCAACATAAACTCCTGTGTTTTAATCTGTGATTAGATACCTTGGACCTAATTTTCCAACTGCAGAGCACCGTACAGTCAGATGTTCAGAATGCCTCCCTGGTGACTTCAGATGAACTGGGGCTCTGCATCTCTGAAAATGAGAAAATGAAATGTGGAAACACCATCCCAGTATTCCCTCAGTCAGAATGTGGCATTTATGCTTATGAACCAACTGGTGGAAATGATTTCCTCGGCATCACACAAAAACTTTTTGGCAGGAGTAAAATTTTCCTGGTTGGCATTTGGCTGCTTTTGCTATAAAGTCCTTCCTTTGTTTCTCCTTTCTTGATCATGCAGACAAACCAAGACAATGTGCAGTAAGGCTATAATTACCCCAGGAGTATGGGCATCTGAGAAAGGAGACAGGGCAGTCTGCTTCTGAAAAACAAATCCTGCTCAAGGTAGCTCTTCTCAACTTGCAGGAAGTTAAGTCTCTGATTAGCAGGATGCTGACTTCTGCCCTGTGGTGCCATCAGCAAAGCTTCCCTGGAGTTCAACAGCTCTAAGGGTGAAGGACATACTCCTGCATGTTCCTCTTCAGCAAGTGGGATTTCACTGTAACAGGGCTTGTAAACTAAGTTCCAGTTTTGACTGATTGATTTGTCCTGCTTCTAACCTTTGGCATTCCCTTCACTTTCTGCAACATTTCCTCCTTGCAATCTGTTCCTTTGTGGCAGATTTGGTTCTTCTGCCTTCAGTAAGAGAGGGCATCTTTACCCTTTGGGATTATTTCAGGGGTTCATTGCCAAACCAGGGGACAGGTACTCTCTCCCTCTTGCTCAGAGTGCAGCTGTCAGCCTAAAGAAATTCATGATGCTAATTGTTTGGGTAATCCTGCTTAGTTCCAGTCTGCATACACCAGTGTATTATGGAATTTAACAGCCAGTGTATCTGCTCACCCTGTGTAAACTGTAGGTTTGCTGTTTGGAGGCAGTTTGGCAGAAATTTTCCAGGAGAAGGTTCAAGCAGATGAAATAATGTGTGTAAAATTTTTCACGTTGTATTTGGGAATGTTTGATGTCTCCAATCATCCAAGGCAAAACCAGGAACAATGAGCTGGCTTAATAAGGCAGTGCTGTGAGCTGAGGATAAAGGCTGCTCTGCTTTTGTTTTTAAAATCTGTTGGTGTGAATTTTGAATGCAACTGTTTCTAAGAAACATCATCATTATATATGATTTATTAGAACACATACTTGTCTGACTCATGGTCTTACTAGCTGACATGTAGATTTACATGTGGATTTTCATTCCCCTGTAGGTACTTTTGAGATCCCTGGGAGCAAGGGCCAAAACCCAGGATGTAGGTGGCAGAGCAGTGCACCCTTATGCTGCCATTCTTTCTCACCTTGTGTCTCTTCTGGTCTTACCAGAAGCTTCCATCCCTCATGGCTGTATGCACAGCCTGGTCTTGGGGCTGCTCAGAGGATTAGGAAGCATAGGTGTACAGTCAGAAAGGAACTAACCCAAGGGTTCCACCCTCTTCACTGTTTGGCTTTGTATGACAGTTTTATTGATCAGTAATATTGAAATGGAGGTGGTGCTTCTTGCTCCCTGGTGTTAGATCTAGTTTAGGGGACCCACACTTCAAGTCAGACCAGAAATGGTTACCTGGCAGGCACTTAAAAATGGATTTGTTCATTGATCTTCTGTGCCCACCTTCTGCTGTGCCTGGTTGGTAAGGATCTCGGAAGTTCTCTGTGGCACTTTGTGGGCATAAATTTGAAGTCTCTTTGTTTAAACATTTAAAATAAAGAGTACTGCTAATGCAGGATCTGAGGTTGTACTGCAAAGTAGGAGGCGACTTAATGGAATGAGTAATGCGGTTACTCTATGCTTATTTGAGGCTGCAAAACTGCAGGCAAACAGAGAATTGGCCCTCAGCAAACAAATTAAAAAGGTGGGGGATTTTAAAGGTGAAATTAAAAGTCCTTTCAAAAAATTATCCACTTAAGTTTAGACTGGTGTGGTGCAGCACACTGGGACTGCCAGCTTAGGGCCACTCAGAGTCTTTCTGTTCAAGGAATTTGCAATGGCAGTCTGTCAGAAACCAAGCCAGTTTGGCACAAGCACCCATGGGTGGCTTTTAAACAGCCTGATAAAATAACTTGTAGTCGTTTGCATCATTGCTGGGGACACTGTGCCCTTCCCTTCTTCCTCTCCCCTTTCTGCTCACAGTTGATTTTTGCTTTGGTCACCACCTTCTACTTCTTTTCTTGCGTAGTTGGAAGCCTCCCAAGAATGTGGGGCTTGTACTGAAAGGGCTGCTTGCTTTGTTGACATCCAGAGGACGGTAAGAGCTGGACACTTAACTCTCTTCTTCAGAGTCATGTATGGTTGGTAAATCTGTTCAGAGAGTTGTGGAGAGGGCAGCTCTTTGGGAGAGGAAATACAATTAATGGACTTTAGGATACTCTTATGAATGACTGCAAGTGTTTCTTCTAGGTAATAAACTACAGTTACTCCCATATATATATAGTACAATAGTTTTTTTAAATAACAATACCAGACAGTAGTAATTTGAACCAGGTTTCTATTCAGATCCTTGAACTGCTCTTCTTCTTGAATGTATACTGTACAAAGGGTTTTTCATGTGTCTTTTTGATGGTTGCCTGCCTTTGCAAACCATGACTGCAGAGCAGTACAGCAGCAACAGGCTTGTTCCATGGCACAAGGGACTCTTGTGTTCATGTGAAGTGGGGAGATGGACTGGCAGAGCTGACTGGAGAAGTTTATTTCCATTCCCCTGCACCCAGAACTAATGAGCGTGGCTTTTGGTAGCAGGGACTTAGAAGAGTTAGAGTTAGCCTGTGGAATATATGAAACATGGTGCACATGACTTCTGTTGCTGCTGTTAGCTCTCTGGAAGGGTTCCTAAGACACATACTACACAGTTACATGCACAAAGTTATTCTCAGATCCTGTTTGTGTACAGCAGCACAGCATGGGGTACTTGTGTTCATTATGTCACCTAATAGCCACTGAAGGCACTTTCTCCTCATCCCCTGCTTGTTTGAGTCTAAGTCAACATTTTGCAACCCACATCTATAAAAGTATTACTTTGATAGCTTATGCCACTAGCACAGGCAAATCCAAACTGATTTGAAATGATTAACCAGCAAAATTGATTAATCCTAGACATAATCATTTCACGCCTGTCTGTTTCCCATCCCTTCCTCCCTGAAGCTCTGTATATCTCATCCAAAGGCAGAAGGACACTTAGTCTTTTTCTTTCCTCTTTGTACATAATTACATACAGGCTTTATGGGCAATGATGAAATAAGCTGAAAAAGGAGAGTTATATTTGAAGATTAGGGTTTTTTTTCTCTTTTTGACTGGCAGAGGTTTCAGAACACTTTTGTAGGAGCTTGTGGATATAGACACCAACTTGTGGATCTAGTCAACAACTCTTCAAGGCCTGGCATATTTTAAAAATAAGTTTTTCTGCTGCACTCAAACAGTATCTGACTTTCAGGTGTACAAGATGCTAGAACCAGGGGAGAAAAAAAAGGTGATAAAAATTCTGTATGTCCATTCGCTTAGGTGAAACGTATCCAGCATGGTGCTCCTGAAATGAGGAGAAGAAGGGTCAGTGGCCCTGTGCAGGGTCCCCAATCCCAGCTATGGATCCCAGGCACTCCCACAGCACTGCCTGGCCTTGATACAGCTGCCTTTCCCAGACTCTGGAAGCTCCTGTGGCACCCGTTTGGGTGTCAGTGTGCCTGTGGCACAGTTAATCCACAGCCTGGACCTTCATGTTGTAAACACAACCTTCACACTCATTTAAGGGTTTGATCTGGTATTTATTTGCAGTGTAGAACTTCCTCTTCTCTTTGTATCTCTCTTGTGCTGAGAAAAAAAAGTATGCTTCACACTTCACTCCATTTTAGTCTTCTGCTTGTTCCCCTGGAGGCTTCTGACTGGTGCTGGGCTGGTCATTTAGCTGCTTTGGGCCCTATTTTTTCAGGCTGAAAACTGGAAATAATTCAACTGCCCTGTTTCACAAATGCCCATTGCTGGGAGTTCAGTACTGTCACAAAGCACTGTACTGGTGGCATAATACAGACTAGTGTTATTTCCTTTGCTTTGGAAATGGCACTTGCATTCCTTTATTCCTCCTTTCTGTGCTCCTTCCATAGCTTTTAAATCGAGTTTGGTGAACAGGTAGAGATCTCAAGACAACAGCCTTTTGGCAGATGTAATGAGAAATAGTAGAGGAAAGAGGAGAAATCCTATTAGGGCCAGGCTGCACTGATGTCAATTCCTGTTAGATGCCAGGGAGTCCCGGTGGGTGTGAGGTGTGATGAATGCCCACCTGCCAAAAAGGCTTTGGTTAGAGCTTGTCTCTCCCCAGTCAGGTACCTGCTGTCAGGCAGAAGACATGAACTGGTAACCAGGCTGCCTCCCTCACAGTGCTTACAAACATGCTTGGGTTTAGGTGACCTGGGCTGTAGACGTTACCAGAGCAGACAAGTTTTCAGCTGATTTGGGTAGTGAGTGGAATATATCAACTCCCATTACTAAACTCTTCATAGTTTGATTGTAGAAAAAATGGAAGAATAATAATGGAAAGTAATTGACAGAAGTCTTAATGTAGTGGATACTGTTCCAGGTTTTCTAGGCAAATTCAGTCATTCTGTGTCCAAGCTTACAGGTGTTTAGCTCTTGCCTTGATCTGAAGGTTAATTTGGGTCAAGGTGGGCAGTGGACTCCTGGTGACTGTAGTACTTCACTTTGTGGGCTCTAGTTTGACAGCTAGTGTGTTATGTCTGCTTAACTTTATCTGCTTCCAGGTTTTCTGGACTAACTCTGTGTGTTGACAAGTCTACAGTTATTTAGTGCTGTCTTCTTGGGAATGGAAATACATTACATCAGAAAAATGGAGATTAGGCAGGTGATATTAAGTTCTTTTAGTGACCTCTTGCTGGTGATACCTTCAGGGTAATTTCTGGATGTTGGAGTTCATTAATACAGGTGGCAAAGCATCTAGTACATAATTACTATTGTTCTGTGTGCTGATATGGATTTTTTTGTCCTTTTTTTCTTCCAGGACTCCACTGTTGTGACTCCAATTATTCTCAGAACAGACCCACAGGGATTTTTCTTTTACTGGACAGATCAAAATAAGGTAAGAGAAAAGCTTTGTGGTCCAGAATGATTCTTTGTGTTTTCTTTGGTGTGATGGGCAAAAATCAGGAAGCTTTGTATGCCAGTCCTGGCACAGCAGACAAATGTTACATCAGCATATGTTCTCCTGCTCTTCTGGGGAGCAAACAGAAGAGGCCCGTGGCTCATCCCTGGTGCACAAAATGTGGAGAGATGGATGGAAGACTTGGCAATTTCCAGCTGGGTTAATGATCTCGTGGCCAGTGAGGTGTGTAATTGTCCTGGTTGACAGGCAAGCATCCATTTAGGATGCTGTTGTGGTTCGTAGCTGCCTTGTGGTTTCTGTGTCTTGCCTTCTGTATGTTGAGGATTTTGGCTGTGGTGCACGGCAGACCCAGAATTCCCAGAGGCCACAGCTCCCTTTGAATTCTACCTCCTGAACTGCCACGTGCTCCCTGGCCGTGCCTGCTGGGCCACGTCACCAAGTTCTTACTAATCCTTGCTGGACACTTCCAAAACATTCTGGTGTGCTTAGGTCACTGTTATGGCTGGGGAGCTGCTGGGAAAGCTCCTGGCCTGATTCATCGCTGCGTTACTCCAGTTTCACATCCCTGTCACCCCTTGAAGTCATCTCCGTCATGTGTCCAGCTGCTGGAGGCTCTGGAGCTGCACCAGGGTGAGAGAGCATCAGTACCCTGAGCAGTTGGGTGCAGTTGGTTTCATATACTATATTATCATAGCAAAAGACTGTACCCAAAATAGGAGCTGAAGGAGTTCCTCCTTTTTTTTTTACAGATGAATTTTCAAGTATTTATGAAGTAAGTGTTTGTACCAGTTCTCTGTTGGAAATGGTGTTAGAACTTTAGTGCTCAAGCTTTGGCCTTTTTGGAGGAGTGTATGCCAAAATGACCAAACATGTGCTAGTATCCTGACTATGGAAACCTGGTTTACCAGTTGCATAGCTGATTCTCAGGAGTTCCTGTTGATTTTATTTTTAGATAGCAGTGGAAAAATTGCTGGAGGAGTTATCAACCATTACACATGCAGACTGATCGGGCAATTTTCTATTACATTAGATCATATTTATCTTCCTGTGTTAGCTTTTCAGAGGAGGTGGAGTGCAGTCTTGACTCAGTGTATTTGGAAATTCTATCATTATATATATATAATAAAACTCCTGCCTTGGCTTGCACTTGCACCCACCATTACCCACCACAACCTTGTACATCTGTTGGCAGCCCGGAGTTGTTCAATTCCTGCCCAAAGAAGCAAAGGAAACGCCCTCAGAAGTTGGAGGCTGTGACTGATTTACACCAGCCCAGTAGCTGTGCCAGAACACAGCACAGTCTTCTGTTTTCTTCCTTCCTTTGCACAAACTAATCATATCATCTGAAAAACTATGGCAAACTTTGTGATAATAAATGGAAACCCGGCGCTGATTGGAGAGTTTTTCGCTTTCAATACGTTTGGCACTAAGACCTCCTTCAGTTTCCTACTGTTGTCTGTAGAAAACAATGTCTTGAAGCGATTCTATGAAGAGTAGCTATTTATAGAATTGTTATTCTCATATTCATGAAAAAAAAGTATTTATAATGCTCAGAGCATTTTTTAAAAGGTTGAGTATTTGTATAAGGGATGTGTCAGTTTGATTTTTAAACTTGGAAACCAAGCCTCTGTAAAGGGCAGCAAGAGGGAGTTTTTCTGGTTAATAATTCATGACAACTAGGTGAAGCTTGTTTCTAAACCCCATCCTAGCAGTGTCTATTTAAAGAAAGTAAATATTTCTACTGGGGTGCTGCTAGTGCAAGGAGCAGGAAGGAAGTGCCACTTTCTGCTTTTCCAGAGAACAGTTGGGTGCGTGTTTATTGTGAGGGCACAGATCTATTAAAAAAGGAGGTTATATGGGCAACTCTCTTCATTTCCTTCTCTTTGTGTCAAGTGATCCTGTGATGCTGGTGTAACTACGTGGAGAAATAACATCAGGACAATACAGCCTCTGTGATCACTGTCTCTTCCCCCCCAGTCAGTAATTTTTAAGCAATTGCTTTTATCCAAAGCAGGGTGTGTTATTTTGTGCCTGTGGAAGGATAGGCCTTGCTGAACAAAGGGATGAGCTGAGAGAAACCTGCCTGCCAGCATCCTTGGTCACACACATTTTCCCAGGAGCTGACTCCAGACAGGCGTGGAGGTGAGGCATGGGCAGCAGTCATCTTCCCAGCTGTTTGACTGGCCCCTTTGCCAGATGCTGTGCAGAGCAGTGAGTTACTGCCTGGGTAGTGGTATGGCTTTTAAACTAGGAATCTGGCTTCCTGGGTTGCCGCTGCCTTATTGGTAAAAATCACACAAATCACTGGGGGGAAAACAGAACAGAACAAAACAGCCACTTCTCTGTCCTGAATTTTGCAGCTTTCTCTAATTTGTTGGCTGATTGAGCTGCTTCTTGTATTGTTTCCTTGCTCCCTTCCTTTTCTGTTTCCTCTCTGTCGCAAAGGAAGATAGTATGCACTATCTGCTGTCTAGCAGTGTATCTGGACAGTATTTTAGATAGACTGTGCATTGTGCAGTTAGAGTTCAAAGCTCCTGGTAAAATGCCTGTTCAGTGCAGCCCTCCATCACTGACCCCATCTCTTAGTTCTCCAAGAACTGGCAATCTTTGTAGGCTTTGCAGGCAAGTCGGTGAGTCTGGATAGTGATGGAGTCAAACAGATGGTGGGTCAAAAAGGCTGCCAATAAAGTCATTCTTAAGAAGAAGGTTTACATGTGACCAGTGTGGACCCTTAACTTGCTGTCCCCTGCAGCTTCCTAATAAATAAATCAGTAGCAATGTCATAGTTTGCTTGCAGGAGCCAGACGCTCTGAAGACATCACCCCAGGTCTGTAGTTTCAGCCCTGTGATGATCTGTGTCACTCATGTTACACCACATGTGAAAGACTAAGGATGGCCATTCTTGTGGTGCGTTGGTGGCAGCCAGGATTAGTGGAGCTATCTTCTCATAATTTACTTCTCAGAGCAAGTACAAAACTTGGAAAGAAGGCAAGCTGCAGAGGGAAAGCCTCAGCAGGCTGCTTTGCAGCACAGTGGCCTTCTGACAACTTACAGGCAGGGCACACAGTGAACTAATTGCTCGGGACTCCTTCAGTACAAAATCAGTATCCATGTGCCTTGGTCACTTCTTCATGGCCATGCCATTTGACCATTTAATGGCTTTTGGGCTGACTGATGTGGCCTGCCAGGTGCCCAGACCCAGCACAACTGCTTTTGGACATTAACAGGAGCCATGTTAGAAGTGGTTGATGAGATTTCTCTGAATTACTTTATCAGCAGGGTCCTATCCTAGCAGCCTGGGATAAAGATGCATACAAGTTCTTTTGACCACGTGCTGTTTCTCTGATTTTTGTGTGCTTGCTTCACCTTCTCTGCCCATCCCTGTTTGGTTATAGCTGCAATGAAGGTCTGTTAAGCAGGCTGATTTAAGCTCTCATCTTACAATTTAGTAATAATCATGCTGTACCCTGCAATTCCACACACTATATATTTGCATATTTAAGTATATTTTGCTGTCATCAGTAAAGATAATCCTCCGAAACAAAGTCATACACAGCATTTTGCTATTTTCTGAGAAAAGCAAGGAAATTGAAAACCTCTTGTTTTAAGCAGATGGCAGGACAGCTTTCTGATTTTATTTGTATTTTTCAGTATCAAATTCTTTTGTTGCTGAAGGTTCTGGAATGTTTGCTTCATCTGTATACAGAATGCTGGCCGATTTCGTATCAGTACTTGAATTATTCTCAACATGGGTTTTAAAAATGAAAAATTGTGACAAGCTAGTGTCTGTTACATATCTTCTTATTTCTGTCATATTTCTTAACTAGAGCAAACCCAGACAATATTAATGGCATTATTGTATTTTTATGACCTAAAATGTATCTCAATTCCTTGCTACTTTTTTAAAAAAATGGAATGCTCTTTCTTCTAGTTGTTGTTATTCTGCTTATGAGCATTGAAGAAAGAGAAATCAAAACTTGACCAGGTGAAGAAAAAGTCTACTGGAAAAAAAAGAAGTGATGATAAAAGCATTTCTCATGAGATGAGAAGAAGCTGGAAATGTTAGGAGTGCTTAGCCTAGCTAGCAAAGCCAAGTCAGAGAAAGACTGTGTCTTCTGTGGATATCAGTGGATGCATTGGAGAGCAGGAGAAAAAAAAACGTGTTGTCAGACAGTTTGTTCATGATTCTTCTTGCATCCGTTGGCTGGAAGTCGTGTTACACAGTTGGGTGTTAGGAGGAGACATTTAGCCATTGACTCAGTGCAGCTCTGACACTGCCAAAGGAAAGGATTAAAAGGAGGAAAGGAACTAATTGCTTTTATGGTGGATCCATTTTAGGCTTTTAAAAGTCTGAGGATGGCATGAATGCTGTCCTCCTAATCTCACTAGCACATACTGAGTTATTCCTCTTTACTTGTAGAGCTGAGGAACTACACTGACATGGCAGCGTGCTGAAAAGGCAGAGGCTGCAGAGCCAAACTCATCCACAGCACCAGGAAGAGAGATCAGCTAACAGTCTGTCTCATGAAACTGAACATAAGTGTCTAGCCCTGGGGAGTCGACAGCAGTTTCTAAAGCCTTCTGCAGAGATGCTGTTGCAAACGGCTGATGATCCCCTTTGTCCAAAGACATTGGCTGAGAAGCTGCTCCAAGTGCCGTTAATGATACTTGTTCCATAGGAGGGGGTGTGTGGCTGAAGCTTCCCTCTGCTGCTGCCTGCAGTTAGAGCAGCAGCACAGCCCAGCAGAATGGTTTAGCCAGACAGAGTCCCTGCTTCAGAGCCAAGCTTGCACAGCTCACACCTCAGGCTTCCACGTGTGTCTGCGAGGAGGTGGTGAGGCCACAGCAGTACCTGCAGATGGCTGTTGCCCTCAGCTCTGCCTCGTTCAGACTGACAGGCTGCAGGCAGAGATCTGATCTGTACAGCTTCTTAGTTAATGGTAGTTTTGCAGTCATCAAGGGAAGGAGCAGGGGTAGTTTCTCCTCTCACAGGGATAGGCCTGTTTTTGGGTGTGAACAGTGCTTACAGAACTTACTAATATGCTGTAGCTCAGCCATAGAATAGGAGCTTGCTACAGGAGCCTCTAGTAATAATACTGTACCTTGAGCTGGAGCTCTCTCATTTGATGAGACTACATGAAGTGGTTCCTTGAGATAAAAAAGGACAGGGTTTTTCTGACCTGGAAGGTCCTTTCTCCTCTTGTGTGATCATGAGTTTCTCTGGACCTGAAAACCCAACACAGACTACAGAACCTGAGGGTTGTAGGTAGGATTCTGTGGAATTGGGCTTGGGTGTAAACTCTGTGGCAATCCCATTGCCCTCATCCAAATGAATGAGCATGTGGGTTTTTTCTAGCTGATGGAGATTTTGGCTGTTTTATTTAGGAGAGTTCTGTTGTGTCTGATTTGAATTGGGGCTTTAAAACAATTGGATCAATATTTGTACTGCCCTATAGGTCTATAGATCTTTGTGTTACATCTGTATAGGTTTTACAGGACATTTAGCAATTATGTATAACCTGCATACAAACATCCTCTGATGTCAAACTGGCATGAATGGAAATAATACCAAAGCTAGGAATGTTTCTTTCAGAAAAGCTCCTTTTCTTTCAGAAAGACCCTTTTAATATCAGGTTATAATCCTTTCCTACTTGAAAGGAAGTTAAATTCATTCCACCAATGGCATTGCTCAAGATTCATGTTGCACTATGCCTTTATTCATTTATTGCATGTGTGAGTTGAGCACAGAGCTACAGCTGGATTGCCTCTGATGTTTGAGGATGGGGCCCACTCACTAGATTTCAGGTGGGAATTCAAGGAGTGAGGAGTTTCAGGCTCTTGAAGGTGGAGGAAGTCCCATGGAGGTCTTTTGGCACAAATAGATAAGAGTTGGGTTGGTGTCTTTGTCAAAACCACTAAGTCACATGTTGGAAGAGGTGACAATTTTCACTGAAAGTCTGGATGAGGACTCCCCTGAGACAAGGAGTTGTGGAGATGTGAGGTTTTGGCTAAGAACCCCCCCCCCCCTCATAAATATTGTCATCCAGAGTTGTGTCTACCATGTTTTTAACAGGAAATGGAAGGGAACCTCTTCAAGGATACAACTGCTTGCAGAGGGACTGGTGTAACCATTAAGCTGAGCAGTGCAGACATTGGAAGTGAAATTCTTAGAAGGTCTTCCTCCAGCAAAGGTGCATTTAGGTGATCTGCAGCATAAAAGTCCACTTGTCAGAGGTAGAGCAGCTAATCTGTAACAGGAGCTCTCAGCTTGGCTGTCCTGATACTGGCTTGGAGGAGCTGAGGGTAAAAAGGATTCAAATATTGAGCTTCTACCCCTGGTAGCAGCTTGAGCAGTAATCCTGGAAAGTTCACCTGTGTGCATTTGATTTCTCTTTAATATAAAAATAACTCCTCACCTGTACCTCTAAAAGGCAGTGCCTAGGAGTTTGGGAATAGAAACCAGTACATGACCTAGCACCCACACTGATGGGTCCATGCTGGAAACTGTGTGCCAGTGCCTTTTTCAGTGAAGAACGCTGCCTCCTTGCTGCCTTATACTGCAGTGATTGTAGTGTTTGGAAGTGAGGAAAATTTCCAGCTCAAGAGTTAATGGAGGGGAGACAGCTTAGCAACAGTTCATGGTCACCTGAAAGTTGCAGCGTGTGTTTTTTCACAAGCATTCAACCATAGGCATGTGAGCAGAATAAAAGAAGAGTGGGAGAGTGGTGGGGGATTGCCACAGATAGTGAAAAAGGGAGGAAATATTTCTTGGAGGTCAGCTTCCCATCAGACTGCCCATTTCATTTTTAAAAGGAAATCTCCCTGCTTTCAAAACATGGAAATTGTTCAAGGCCCATTAGGGAAATGTTACAACATCAAACGCAGAAGACCTCTAATAAGCATTCCCACTGCTAAATGTCTCTCCTATTGCTGTGGGGGAGGCAGGGATAGAAAATGAGTTTTGGGTTTAATCCACAAGTGTAGGTCTGGTTTCTGAAATGAGGAAACCAAAGAGCTTCAAAGAGGGAGGGTGACTCTGGAGTCAGCCAGATTTAGGTACTGGTGAATTCTCAGGTACTGAGAACAGCCTGAGCAGTTGTGGTATGCAAGAATATTACCCATGCTGTCTAATTGACAGTGGGTTGTCACTTTGCTATAAAGATGAGTTTGTAGGTTGTTTTTTGCTTAGATGGGCTAAGACGTGGTAAGTTTTACCTGTAGATAGCTGGAGATGTTAAATGTTACAAGAAAATTGGAAACCTGAGGTCTTGTGCAAGTGAACTTTATGATCAGGCTATTGGAAAATGTTTTGCTGTTAAAATTTTCAGCTTAAATATTTCAGTGAAGAAAACTTGTGGCCAAGTCCACATACACTGAGGTGACTTGAGTGAGATCTGTCAAGCTTTCAAATGCTGTGTGACTTAAATGAGAATTTTCTTCCAGTTTGCATCTCATCAGCTTGTAGTACCATTTAATGGAGCAGTGGATACCTGGCCTCAACTAAGAGAAATAGATGTTTTTAGGAAGCAGCTGGGAGCTGGGAGACCTGGGTACTTGCCTTTTTCGGGTGTGATTTGCTCAGCAATGGGCTGCGCTGCCTCCCGGTGCCTGCTGCCGCTTCTGCCCTGGCTTGGTCTGTTTGAGGATCCCCTGGGAGCAGGGCTGCAGCAGGGACAGCCTGTCACTGCAGAATTAGCAGCAGGTCCAGCGTGGCTGCAGCCTCCTGCAGTGCCTGTGCTGTGGTGTGGGAGATGTTCATGCCTTCTAGCTGGGAAGGGCGCGTGGTGAGCGGAGACAATGGTGTGGATAAGCTCAGCCTTCGCTATCTTTTCTCCTCGTTAATTAAACAAGTCTCTCGTGTTTATGCCTGCAGCTTGTACATGGATTTGGTTGACTATGCAGCATCGGCTTTGCTGACTGACCTATTATTAGCTCAGTTCAAAAATTGGCTTCTAGGGCATGAGCTTTGCTGATGGATGGTAGGATAACTGATCTCTCGGCGTGCCTGTGAGATTGCCTTCTCTGCTGAAGCTCTGCCAGCTGAGCTGCTTCTCTAATGCTTCATATCCCAGCTCTTTCCCCTCCCCACTATGCTTTCACAGCTTTTATTTCTTCTTTTACTGTGCACTATCTCTTAAAGAATTAAATAATGATCTTTAAATAACATATATTCTGTCTCCATTCATGTGGTCTTCCTGTGTGAGTATATGCACTCCACTAGTAATCATTGTTATTTGAGAAATGTTAGGAAATGTTGGTACTTTTCTTTTCAAGGAGTGTGGAAAAGTTCTTGAAATAAATGTGACTGGTAATAAGTGTCACTCTTTCACTGATACCTGCCTTACTTGCTTTAAGGCTTTTTACCCTTAAAAATCTAGAATTGACCCTGCTTCCCTGTCCTGCCTCTTGCTTACTTCAGTCTTGGTAGTGTACAGCAGCTCTGCACACTTGCAGCTGGCATCACAGAGTAGAAGTGCTAAACCCTTGGCCAGTCTGTACAGTGGTAACAGTGTACTCCCCTGTACAACACTGCCTGCCCCTTGATTTTGGGGTTAGGTGCAACGACAGAAGACATTTGGTAGGATCCCTTCCTACAGAATTGTCTGCTTTAAGGCTTTTTACCCTTAAAAATCTAGAATTGACCCTGCTTCCCTGTCCTGCCTCTTGCTTACTTCAGTCTTGGTAGTGTACAGCAGCTCTGCACGCTTGCAGCTGGCATCACAGAGCAGAAGTGCTAAACCCTTGGCCAGTCTGTACAGTGGTAACAGTGTACAACACTGCCTGCCCTTTGATTTTGGGGTTAGGTGCAATGACAGGAGATTTTTGGTAGGATCCCTTCCTAGAGAATTGTCTTTCAGTACTAGTTTCTTTGCTTTAACAACAACTTTTTCTCTATGTCCCAGTAATGGGAAGACACACAAACAACCTCACGCAACAAATCATAGGAGGTTTAGGTTCATTGTGTGTGTCTGCGTGGCTGTTATTTTTGGGGATTTCTAACTATGCAGGTTCTGTTTGCATCGCCAGCCTTCTCCAAATATTTTGGATTGGGAGGTCTGTAAAATCTGCAGGCAGCCTCTGCCAGTGGTGTGTATATTCTCTTGTCTGCAGCCTGGCTTTCCATTTTCCTGATGTTTTGTGCTGCTGTTCTCCACAGGCAGTGATTTTGCCACTAAAAGGGTGACCTGGATCTGGAGGATGTCAAGCCCCTGGGAGAGGGGAGACTGTCTGAAGAGGCTGTGCCTTCCCTGGGCTGGCGTGTGCGTGTGCTGCCAGTAGGCAAACCTCCTGTTTGTCTTTTCAGAGTTACGGCTCTTCACCAGGCTGGAAATGAGTATTCATCTTCATTACTTCTTCTAATTAGTCTTTCCACATAGGCACATCTTCCAGTGTATTATGGCTTCTTGAAGTCATTGTCTATCCTTCAGTTATTAACAAAAACCAGCACTTAGGTGTGCGCTCTCCTCTCTTATACCTAGTTTATAACGTTGCAGCTCTGCTGATGCCAGGTTGTTCCCCATGCACTCAGGCTGGGGGGAAGGAGTGGGGGCTGTAACTTAGAGGATTTAGGTTTCTCTCTTCATTCACGTCCCAGGAAAATGAATTTCCAGTATCTGAATTTTTAGTGTGGAGATTGAGGCTAGAGGACTGGCACGTGCCTTTGTGCAGGATGCACTCCACGCCGTGTGAGAGGAGCAGGATGTGCTGTTGTGCAAGGGAACTGTTGTGGCTGAAAAACATTTAAATCCTGAATCTCCAGAGCACGTGGAACACTCTGCTGTCAGTTTTGTTTTGGGGGGTATGTGTACTCCTCCCCATGACAGCTCTTCAGACTGGAGGAGTGGAGCCTGAACTGCAGCTGGGGCTTTGCGGACACTGCCCAGCTGTGCTGCCAGCTGTTGCAAGTCCTGGTCACTGACAGCTACCCTGCAGCTGACCGAGGTGAACGCTGGCTTGCTGATGGCAGCACGGTTAAGAAGAGATGTGGATTGTGCTGTGTTTACCTGCACAATATGTCTCACTTAAGCGGGCTGTGGATAATTTGGACTATGGGTAATTTGGACAGGTGGTTTACTGCCCAGGGAGCTGATTATCTCCGATTGATAAACAGCAGTAAGTGCTGTTTAACAAGGGCAATAATAAAGCTATTGATTAGCAGGGTACAGCTGTCTGGTGCTAAGCGAGGCTCACTGAAACCCCTGTTAAAATACTAATGAAAAATCTAAGGAAGTTTTTTGTCTTTTATTCTAGCTGCTCTGGGTTTACTCAGGGTAGTTAGTCATAAGGCCTTGTTTAATTAAAAAGTACTATGAAGTGGAACAGTAATGTCTGGAAGTTAGGAATATGGCCAAAAAATACGCAGGGAGTGCAATTAGAGAAACTTAGGTAATTTGTTTTAAGCACTTTCAAGACTAGGAAGAATAGAAAATATTCTATATTTAAGGGAACTTTAAGAGCAGTGTAGTATCTTACAAAAAGTGGCTTTATTCTGTAATTTCCTTAAAAAATAAAGTAGTAAATAAGATAAAGTTGAGGGTCTGGAAGTTAGGAATATGGCCAAAAAATACGCAGGGAGTGCAATTAGAGAAACTTAGGTAATTTGTTCTAAGCACTTTCAACTTCAAGACTAGGAAGAATAGAAAATATTCTATATTTAAGGGAACTTTAAGAGCAGTGTAGTATCTTACAAAAAGTGGCTTTATTCTGTAATTTCCTTAAAGTGGTAAATAAGATGAAGTTGAGGTGATTTTTCTGCTTTTAATCCAGATTTGTTTGATAGTGGAAAAAAGGATAGGACTATGTTGTTGAAGAACATCCTTCTAAATGAAGGAGAACTTAGGACTTCCAGAGCTGTTTTTCCTCTTGCTACTGAAGTCCACATTGTGGTGATACATCTTAAAGTCATCTGCCAGGTACTGCTGCCAGCCAGTCGTCCATCACCAGATCTGTACTCTGTCACTAGCCCATGCTGTAATTAAAGGTTCCCAGACATGCTTGAAGGGAGGCTGGCATCATGTGTGTTGAGCAGCAGCAGAGCTGTTCCAAGGGCAGTCTGTTATGTGGATGCCATCCCCCTGCTAGGGGTCATGTACCACAGTAGAGGACTAGGCTGGACCGTTAAATATCATACATGCTTCCCCTGCCCAAGGGAAATATCTGGTTGCTGTGATAGTTTGGGGATTTGAACCTAGTCGGAACTTTGCCTTTCAGTTCCCTAGCTTGGGCTTTTCCCCTGAAGTTGGATTGTCCTTTGGTGTGGAGCCACAGTGGCTTTTAAGTAACGTTGCTTTAAAAGGAACAGGATAGGTTCTAGCAACACAATGGTCCATCATTCAGTGGCATGGCTAACAAGTAACTGCTACTTAACAGCAAAGAAAAATGCTTTAGCAATTGTGTTTCAAATAATACATCTGTTGGTGCCCTGTAAACATTGTATTCAAAGGGGCAGACAGTGCATCTTCTGTAGGTGCAGAGTACATCCTGCTCGTGGATGTGGTGGTTTTGAGTTGGTTGTAAACTACTTGTATGCAGAATAAGTTGTATGTAGAATGTTATCAGTGTCACAGCCTGTCTCAGATAAATCTCTCTTTGCATTGTACACTTTTGCAGACAGACCAGAAGATTGAAAACCTATGGACATTTCTGTCAGTCAAAGTTTCTGAGAAGATCCTGCTGGAGAGCTGCTGCAGTAGTGCTCTTGGAGCAGAGTGATGTCATGCACACTGGGTGGATGAGGAGAAAAGCTGCTCTCATTAGACTTGCATACAGTGTATTTTAAAATGTGGAAAATCAGTTTGGAAAGTGGCACTGCTTTTCTGCTGCCAGAAGTAGCTTCTCAGTGTACTGACTGCAGATGTATCTTCTTGCTGACAATTCATACCAGTATCTTTTGCATACCCAGATTTAGATCCCTCTTTCACATGCACTGAACTTTCAATCAGTATTTTAACTGAAATCAGGAAGAGCACACAGGAAGAGGGATATATGGAGGCTGAATTTCACTGACAAAAATCATTGTGGCTTCATAGCTGTTGTGTAAGGGAAGAATTATCTACCCTAGTTAAAGTGATGGGGAGAAGTACCTTAGCTTCGTCAGAAGTCTTGTTGCAAAGCTTACTGTTGAAACAAGATCTCAAGATTTATTAGGGTTCAGGCTTAAATTGTGTGTCCTTCCTCTCATTGCTCCTCCTGCCTCAGATTCTGCTTGGTGCTGAACTGTTGGGATCCACACACCCAGCTCTCTCAATTTGTGTCTGCATTTCCCAGGCACATCCTGTTTTCTCCTGCAGAAATTTTGCCTGTGTAGGAGGATAGCTTTTGCTGTTTCTTTTTGGTTTCTGGATGGGCTGTACAGTACACAGGGGCTGTGCAACTCTGATGCATCCATGTTATGTTAAAACAGGTCTTCACAGATCACCCTCAGAGCAAGTTTAAAATGTGAAAGGGGCTTACATGTGGTTGGACTGGCAATTAAAAACATAATTATACATGACATGTCACATTATGCCACTTCTTTTAGAGTACTCAAAGGCATGTATAATATTGTAGCTAAAAAATGTGAGCCTGAAAATATCAAGGTAAGGCTCCTACCACTGAAGAATTCCTGCATTTAGCCACAGCCATCCATCCAAATCCTCTAGATTTATGCTGGTACTCAGTCACGGCCACTCAGCAACTTCCCTGGATCTCTGCCAGGAAGATGGCTAATGGAACAGTCTTTTTAGGATCTGTTTAGCTAAATGGCTATAATAATGTGGGATATTTGAGTAACAGATGCTGTTGACCATCCTGCAGTAGATCAAAGTTTGTATATACAGGAACTGTGTACTTCCCTTCAGAGTCATGTGTATGATTTGGAGCTTCTCATTTGTTGCTATGGTATTACATTATCAGAACACTGAGAAACAGAAGTGGTAATTTTAATGAATTAAGTTAAAAGTGCCAGTCTGCAATGGTCTCAGCTCAGAGCCTAAGGACTAGTTCTTGGCTATCAGCAGTGAGACAAAAGGGTGCTCTATAGGTGACTTTGAGACATTGTTGGCGTCTGAGAGTTGTGAAAACTTGACATTTGAGTCCCAACTTGCTAAAGCAGTCCGGTGTCATGAGACATGAGACGTGTTTGGCTCTCATTGCCACTGCAGTTCTGTGTGTCCTCAGAATAGAGCCCCTGCAGCACCGGTGACCAGCACCTGGGGTTGGCATTTGCCTCCCCTGCAGCACCGGTGACCAGCACCTGGGGTTGGCATTTGCCTCCCAGGATTCTTAGGCTTGGCTCTGGCATTCGGCTTTAACTGCACCGTGCAGAGCGTGGTGGTGGCTGGCCACTCACACCTCCTGCTTCCAGGAGGAAATGAAGCATCCAGAGGGTGACTCTGACTAGACTGTCTTCTGTGAACCTTTTCTTGGGGAGAAAGCAGCATACATCAGTTTTCCTGTGGTGTAAAATAAGAGAATGACTGACCAATACAAGTTCTCTCAGGTTCTAGAAAGACTTATGTCCCAACCTCACTCTGCCTGATTGAAAAGAGGGATTTGAAGCATGGAGCTTTAATTTCTGTGTCTGAGCTGGGTGAAACTGAGCTGTTTCAGCTGTGTATTAATTCTGTACATTTGAATTTAATCTTTGTGATGATGACACCAACATGAGGATAATCTCTGAATCATGAGGGCTTTGTAAGTTGACAGTAAATTCTCTTGAGACTAAAAAGATGCCAGTTATATGGATATGGCTGAAAGAGGAAGATCTAAGGGAGTGAAAAGCTTTGCACATGATCTCAATGGACTGTTTTGGAAATGGTAAAATCTGCTGTTAGTATAATATCCTAGCATGGGTAGATGTGTTAATTGGCTTGACTTTGTTTGAAATAGAGATTGTTGGGTGGTCTAAATGTTCATATATCGATATCATTAATTTGCTGTTAATGATTTACAGAAGTAGCCATGGGATCAAGCACGTTCTGAGCTGTAGGGTCATATATCAGACAGAACAGCATCATGGCAAAACCCAGTTTAACGTGGGAGTTTCAGCAGCATGGAGATCAGACTGAATGGCATTACCTGTGAACGTCAGGGGAACTCCACTTAGGGGCCAAAGGGCTTATTACCAGTCACTCGATACTGTTCATCTGAGCATTTTGTTTTCTTTTCCTCCCATCTGCTGGCTTGCAATAATTTCAGCAGTGGTAATTTTGTGTGAGCATAGCTCTCGTGGGCTCGCTGTCATCTGTCCTTGCCCCCTGCCCTCAGAGGCACTAGCTTGGGAAGAGCTCTCTGAGGGATCCTGCCAGTTGCCTCCGAGTGCATCCTGCTCACGCCAAGAACTGATTGCTGCATACAACTTGCTGAAGATGTGGCTTCGTTAGTTATGGCGGAAGAAAACCCTCTGCCCTATCAGCTCGGGGTGGTATTTTAAGGGCCAGGCTGCACATAGCCAACAAATGGATATGGGCTTTCTGAGTGGGACTTGGCGTTGCCCCGATGGCTGTGTTAGGGAGATTGTAGTTGCCTCTGCTTTAATCCAGGAGACCCAGGGGTTACCACGATTGTACCCCAACAAGTTGTATGGGCACCAGAGGAGATGGGACTATGTCTTACAGCTCAGGCTCCCACCTGCCCTATTTGTTAGGGCTGTGGTGGAGCTCCTGAGAGTGGGTCTTGTCTCAGGACTATTGGTGAAGCAGACATACTCCCTTGTTATGATGTGTTGGTGTTTTGGTTTTGTGTGGGTTTGTTTTTTTTTTTTTTAAATTATTTTTTTCAAGCTCAATTCTGTAGGTTGCAGAATCAGACTCATTACTTCCAGTGTGCAGAAGCCTTCTCACACTGAATGGAATGCTTTTGGAAATCTTGAATGTCATGTTTCACTTCAGTTATAGTCCTGGCGAGTAGGAATAGACATTAGTAGGTACATTAGTATCTGCTTCCTGTCATGTAAGGCAGAATGAACCATTCTGGTTTAAATCCAAACTTGCTTGGGTTTTGTTAAAGACAAATATAATGTTATTTCTATCTACAACTGTACTTTCCCCTGCACAAGTTAGCTGAGGTGAGGATGCAGAACTGTAACCTGGATTTGCTGGAAGACACAGGCTGTGTTCTACTGTGGATTAATAAAGTTATGGTCTGTTTACTTTGGAGATAAATCCTACCTCCTGTGTCTAGATATGCCTGTTTTTTTCCCCAGAGTTTGTCTAAAAGGATATGCTGGATCCTGAAATGTGCCACAAATGTAGACCTGTGTGCATGTGCTTCTGTTGTTGTTTTTTGATGGTGTTTTGTTTTTTTTTTCTTTTTTCTTTAAAGCACCATTCACTGCACCTCATGAGTTTGGGGAGGGAAGAAGCTCTTTTGATTTCTTCCTCTTTAAATCCCACTTGGAATTCTTTTTGCACCTTGCTTACTCTGTGTATGAGCACGGTGGCTTCTTGTTGACTGATAAGGTAGCTGTTGACTCAACTCCTACCTCTTCCAGCTGGCTGCCATGATACAGGTTCTTCTTGGGGATCTGTCCTGGCAGCAGTGTTTCATTCCTTGCCAATTTAAAAGTCAATTAAAATGATGCAGATATTGATGCAGATTTCCTCATTGCCTGTAGCTATCTAATCCTGGAGTGACAGATCAAGTGCTGGCCCAAATAAGTTGAACCTTCCTTGCAAAATTCTCAAAGCAGAGAATTAAACTTCTTCACTTCCTTGTAATCCTATGCAGATGTAGAAATGGGAAGGTCTAGTGAGAAAATGTGGCACGTATTGAATATTGGTAGAGCATTTAAATCCTGACTGTGTTTTTGCTAGGATTTTTTTTAGTTTTCTGTAGTAAAACTTGGCTTCATCTGTCACTTTTCTCCTTTGGTGGAAAAGTGAGATGGGCCAACAGGCAGCCTCTGACACAATCCTGAAATTCTCAGCCAGAAGCTAAATGTAATTGTTTCCTGGTGGCATCTTCTGGGAGGCAGTGCTTATCTTCCAACCAAAGAGTGAAGGCTTTGCCTTGGTGTCTTGTGGCTGCCTAGAGAGCTTGACAGGAACCTGAGATCAGATTTTCCTGTGTGACATCTCGGCACAAAGTAACTCTTCAGTGTCCCTTACCCCTTCTCTGGCTTCAATCCCTTGAAGGCTGGGTATAAATACACTTTTAGAAAGTGGAAATAAAGTCTGTGCTGAGGCACTGCCAGTCTGAAACCATCTGAGCCGTTGATATCTTTCTAAGGGTGTGTCCTGTTTGGCAGGATGTCTTCTGGCTGCATCACACCTCTGTGGGTAATGATTAGCTCTGGGTCCCAGGCTCCTCCTGAGGGCATTTGCCTTCCTGCTCCTGCAGGTGTATAGCAATGAGGCACAACGGAGCAGAGGAAGGGATTCCTGCCAGCCTCCCAGATCCCCACCTCTTACTATGAGTGTAATCATTAACTTGGCCTTTTAAGTAACTGGAAATAATTATTGGCACAGAGGATATTAGGTGCTAACAAAAACTTCCAGGCATGTTGACTTCTTTTAGAGTAGTTTTATGGCTGACTGTGCGTAACCCTTGAGGCTTGTTGAAAAATTTTTGCACTTAATGATGCTGAACTTCTCTGGAAGTGTAAAATCAAACCAAGAAAACTTATAATCAAGAGAATGACTTAATTTGCTGCTTTCTGGGTTGGTATTGCTATTAGAAGTTTCTCTGCAGTTTGGACAGTTTTGTCATGTCATTCTTTGCACCTCTGTGGAAAGTAAAGTTGGGGAAACTACAGAATGCAAAGGGCTGTTGTGTAAGCTTTGTCTGGAGCAAGCCAAGTTAAAGGCTTGCAGAGGTGGTACTGAACATGGGGTTGCATTGGAGAGTAAATCTTGTTGAAGTCATGCCTTCTGAGTCCTCAAGGTAGCACAGATGCTAACAAGTTGTCCCATGAAGTAATGCTAGGTTTTTAAAAAAAAAAACACAACAACTCTTTTCAAAGTAAAAGTATAGCTGTAGTGGCAAATGTAATGATTGTAGCTTTTCTGATATTGTTTTTGGAGAAATGAAAAGAGACATTGGACATAGGAATTTTTTTTTTCTGTTGGTTGGCACATGGAATTACTTAAACTTTCTTGAAACTGGGGAGAATGGTCTTTAGTTTAAATCCTGTTCATGATTCATCCTTTGTTAGTGTGAAGGGAAAATGACTTCATTATGTGCTTACAGAAGCAGTCTCATTTGCTGTGTGAGCTGCTATGACTTCTGAAGCTCAGGATGCAGCCTACTGCATTGCTTGAAGAGAAATGCTGGAATAAATTGAGTATACTTGCTTATTCTTGAGATGAATGACCTCTTAGTTTGCATGGGTGGGGAGATTAGAACAAGCTGGGTCCTGGTAAAAAGGAAATCTACGAATTGAACTGTGGAGGATTGGGAGAGGAGTCATGTGAACGAGGAACATGTTACTGGGTTGCTGTATTTTCATGTCTATTTGGGACAGAATCATTCTGATAACCAAGTCTGAGTTCTGTGCAATGTCCTGGCATGTAGGTGATAGATTTCACTGTGAGATTGGTGGTTTGTGATAGTTCCTGGGTATTTGGAGGTGGTAACTTCACTTGGAAAAATTCTTGGCAAATTTGGGCCAATGCTGCAATCCATGTATTCAAAGTAGAAATATTAGTTAGAAAAGTTCACTTTCTCCTTTGTGACTGAGTGGAGTAATTAATGAATATAAATATATATAATCAAAGCTGACAGAAATATAATCTGATGTCTGGTCAAGTTCATTGGCGTTACTGTACAAGAGACTGATTCAAAGTTCTAGGGGTGGAAACCTTGTAATTGTATTCATATGAAAACTACAGCATTTGTTGTTAACTCATCAAACAGTGGTTACTGAAAACATCCCTAGGTGCTTTCCACTAGCCTTAATATTGCCAGGCTTTTATTATTTTAAGGCAAAATATCTACTGAAAAGAATTTCTTCACTTGGACCTGCAAAAGTGAGAAAATTCATGACTGCAGCTGAATGAAAGACTGGAATTCTTCAAGGTGTTTTTAGAGTACAGCTCTTGTGGTAGATACTGTGTCCTTTTGAAACAGAAAAGCTTTTATAGATGGATCTGTAAGAGCTAGAGCAGCAATTCAAATCCTTTTTGAGTTGAATGTTTGGTATTAGCAGGTGCTTCAGTAGGCTGAAAATACTTCTAAGACCTCACCGTGTGGACCAACGGAGATATTAGTTTATTTTCTGTTTGCTGCTGCCTGAGATTTGGGAAATACTGGTCTGTACTGGTTCCTTAGTTTGTGAAAACACACAGTTTGGGTGAAGCAATGAAAAACTGTTTAATCGTACAACATTGAAGAGATCAGTATAGACACTTTGGAGTGTTTTTAATATAAAACATGATTCTTCTATGATTTCTAAGGTCCACTAATGCTCTGATGTGATGTCACATACTGTAAAATTCCAGGATTTCAATGCAGGCCTTGAAAATCCTTAGCTAACCTTTGCTCAAAGAAATCAGACTGAGCCTGTCCCTAACAGGGTTCTGTCCTTCAGATGAAATATTAGACCAAGGTCCCTGCTGTGGAGAAGAAATAGTTCCTCCAGAAAGGGCAGGTTATAACCTTGGCAGATGGGCCAGGAGTCCCCCTCTGTCAGGCTGTGGTGCTGAAGGCTGCAGGACAAGCTGTATAGTGCTCTGGCCCTGCTCTCCTCCAGTCCTGGCCGGGACCGAATCACATACTGGGGGAATGGGATCCTCACCTGGGACTGGGCATCCTGGGCCACCACGATGCAAATCATCAGTTCTCTTCTTTTTTTTTTTTTCAGTCTCTGGTGTATGTTTAATATTTAAAGCCTCAAGCCAAATGTAAAAAGCTCCTTTAAGAGTTGCCAGCTAAGTGCTTTTTTTGTTGGCTGTTACGCTGCTTCTCACTAGGCATTTAGAAACCAGCGGAAGCTTAGGATCAGACTTTTGGTTTTTTTAATTGCCTACCTGAAAGCAATTTGGTAAGTAATTAGTTGGAAGGTGTAGTAGTGTATGGCACTGGGGAGAAACCTTGGAACTTGACCAGCTTTTCCATATAATCATTACCTAAATGATATCCGTTGAAGAATGAAAACATTATTCCATTTCATGCAACTTTTTTTTTCTTTTTTCCCCTTTTGTTGGCTTTTCTATTAGATTCAACATGTATTTCTGATTATAAAGCATAGTGTAGTATTTTGCATAGATAATAATAGGATACAAATTACTACTGCCTTCTGTTATCTATCATCTCTAGAAATTTCAGCCATTTGAGTCCTCTGCTTGTTTTACTGTGTGTATTTGCTTGTATTGAATGTGTTCCAGCTCAGCATTTCCCAGGGCGTATAAAATGGTGAAATTCCATGGGAAAGGATTGGTTTGGGTACATAAACACACTGTCAAGCATTTTGAGAGCTCAGGAAGAGCAGGCCCTTGAGTTGTGCAAGGGGAACACATCCGTATTGCATGCTGGTACACCTTCCTCTAGGCAGTGTGTTGTGTTGGGACACCAGAAGACTGTTTTCTTTTTTCAGGGAATAAGTCTTCCCCAAAAATTTATCCATGTTGGTGAAGTCAGGAGCAAACAACTCTGCTGTTATTTCCTGGATGATATATATTTACCTCCTAGGAAAGTTGTGCAATAAATAAAGCAAGACTTGGCCTTGCCAAGGTTGATGGAAAGTTCCAAAGGAAACGTCTGTGTATGGTTAGTGTTTTTGTTGAAGTTTTTGGTGCACTTGCTAAGAAGAGAAGTAGACATGTAAACAAACAGGACAAGCTTAAGTCAGGCTAAACAAGGGATTTATTTTCCAATTAATAAGGTATTTATTATGAAATGTGTAATTTGCAAGTACTTCTTGCAAGATAAACAATAACTGCCAGGGAACACAGCGAATTTAAGTTTATTTGCAACTGTCCCAAGCATTCAATTTTCCAACTTGCATATTATCCTTCATCCAGTAGCCAAATGAAATGACTTTGTAATACAAAGAATATGTTTTGTCTTTTCTGTGTTTAGCAGTTTCTCAGTTTGGCTGAGCCAGCCCAAACGTTGCCTATGCTCCTGCTGCACATGGCTGTCCAGCCCACTTCTGTCTGCAGCCAGTCCCATCAGACATCACTGGGTGCCTGATGGTGTACTGAGCATGTCGTGCTGGTAGCATCTGCTGGGGGGATGACTCTCAAATGGACTGGGTTGAGTGGCCCCCCACCCAGTTCTCCTCCTGAGCCTGCTGACAAGGAAACCCTCCAGTGTGGGCGAGTCTGTCTTTTCTCCAGGATACAGTGAAGAGCTCCATGCAAGCAGAGATCTGAGAGTTCTCATTCCCGAACACTGAGGGGTCAGAGAGGAAGGATCTGTGTGCCCCAACGGCTGGGTCTGTGGCCAACAAGCAGAAGAAATGAGCTGGTTGGCTCTTTGTTCTGAGGGCTGCCCAAGCCCTGCAAGAACAGAAGAGGTGTTCTTTTGATTTTGTAGGGGTTGTGTATGTGTGTGGTAGTGGTGGGCACAGTCTGTTTGCTTCTAGTAGTGGTAAAAGGGATTTGCAGCGAGGCAGTTAGTTTTACAAAGAATTGCTTTTGCTGAGAACCCTGTAAGAAATGACCATAAAAGTCAGTGTGCTCTGAAGCCCTCCTTCTTCCCACCATCCTGCTGCCACTTTCTTATTTATAGAGCCCTTCCCGAGAACCTTTCTGTAGTCCCACCCCTAGATATTTGTGTAAGTGCTGGAGAAGCAGTGCACACTGTCCAGAGCACTGTGCTTTCTGTTTCTTGTACTCCTGACCATCCTGAGTGAGAAAAGGAGCCATCCTCTATGGGGCTTTTGATAAGCTTTGGGAAAATTTTCTTCTTGCTGATGTCCTTTAAGTTTTGTGGTGGTGTTTTTTCTTTTTTTTTTTTTCTCCAAAAGAATGAACTTTGAGATAATTGAACCTTGAAAATTAAGTGATTATTTCCCAAATAGCATGTCTGAAACATACGTATCTGTGTTCAGAGAGCAATGCCTCAAGTACTTAACATTTTAAAATGCCATGGTAAATAGTCCTTGGAAGTGTTTGCTGGAGATGTCACTGCCAAATTAAGGTAAAAGTCATGTAACAGGTTGTCTCATTTGAGTGGTAGGAAAAATGAAAAGTCCTGTCCTTCTGTGGTGTTTTTGGAGACCTGGAAGACTTGCATCAGTTCTCTGGCAGTAAGAGGATTTGGCTCCATGCACCAAAATACCCACAAGTGGCCAACTTACTGAAGGGGAAGGAAAAAAGGGTATGGACCCTTCTCTCAGAGGGGCTTGTCTCTTTGCAGTGTGTGGGGTAAGCATTTGAACAGGAACTCCTGGGGTACTAGGAATAGGGAAATCCTTCTGGAATACTTTTAGAGGGTTCAGCATAGAGACTTTCTGGGGGGGAGTGGAGGAAGGTGTGAGGGGTATGTGTGTTGTGGTTTTTTTTTTTTTTTTTTTAAACAGGTAGAATAGCATTTAAAATAACAACGTAGTGAAAGGCAAAATGCATGTAAAGACAGAGGAGCAGAGCCTGGAATGTGCACTGGAAGAGGCAACCACCTCTGCTGTAGTTTTCTCAAGGGATGAGAGTGGGAAAGGCAGTGACAGGGTCCTGACATTTGCAAGAGTCTGTCTTTTTGACCCTCAGAAAATGCTGTCTCACACGTGAGTGCTGTAGGTGGATTTCAGATATTTTTAAATAATTCCAGCAGGTATTTTTAAAATGGCAACAGCAATTGATGGCACAGGTTTTGCTTGGAGATTTCCAGGTGACTTTCAAGTTGAAATGGTATAAGTAATTGTATGTGTTAACAGAAAATTGTTGATATTCTGTTGGCAACCTAGTAATTAATATTTTTATTCAATTGATAGTTCAGGCTAGAAATACCAAGGCTTGCAAAGTTCTCTCACTCCTTTGAACAGTACACTGTATCATTTGTATCTATAATCCTCAACAGTGCCAGAATCAAGTTTATAATATACATCCTCAAGTACTTTGAACAGTGAGTTCTTATTTACTGGAAGATAAGTGCTCCTTGAGTGTCTGCAAACTTGGAATGGATGTGGAGTACCAGATTTAATGCAGCCTTGTACTGGCATTAATAATATTGTTGAACCATTGGGCATCAGTGTAGCTCCAATAGCTGCTTGCTCCCATCCTGCACGCTCTCCCTACAGCACAGTAAATGTCAGTAATTATCCCCACATTATTTTAAATGCCATTGCTAAGGCCAAGTGTTTTAAAATGCCAGTTCTACTTAACCTTAAAGATATTGTAGTTATGTTTAGGCTAGAAGGAATTTTCAAGAAATAAATGACCTGTGGCTCCATGACAGTTTAAATAAGTGATTTCCTTTTCCAGCAACCAGGATCTCATTTATCCTCATGTGTGCTTTCAAAGAAATGTTAATACTTGCAATATAAATTTTGTACTTCAATTAAGATGGTTACTTTATATAAAAGAATGATTTAGAATGTTGAAATCAAATCCTCGAGGTTTTGTAGAAGTTACTTTCATGATTACCATTCTAACTTTTTTAATAAAACCTTTGTTTTTATGCTCTCTAATAACAAGCTGGGGTGTTTCCACTTTGCTGTCAATTAGTAGTTAGATGTTTTTGGCAGAATTAAATAACTTTTCTGTCATTAATCTCCTGGACTAAAACTGTCACTATTTCAAACAGCAAGCGCTTTCAGAGTTTTTTCTATATACAGTCTGGGTGACAAGATAGAAGAGGAAGGAAAGGAAGACTCATGAATAGATGTGGAGTATTTCAGTGACTGCTGGCTGTGTACAAGGTGATTATTGCATCTGAACTGATGAGTTTGTCACAGATACTCTCTAGGCCAGGCTACATGTTCTAAGTTTCTAGCAACTGTTCCTTCACTCAGCACACAGACCAGTCGTGGCCTCCCCACCCCCCCATGTGTTCCCTGGCCTGTCTGCCACTTCTAAGCAATAACCAAATTCTTTCCTGTTTTAGCAAAAGACCTGTGTTCTTTTGAGCTGCATTGTTTTCTGGATGCAGGGTGAATACTTTGCCTTTGTATGCCATAACATTAGTAACACAAAGTCTTCAAACACGTCAGATTAGTGAATCCACTTCTGCAGTATCATGATCTTAGATGAGTCTGATGGCCAAAGCAAGGACTTGACAGTTTTGCACATTAGTCATGTGTTCAGGAGGATGACGTAAAAGCATTTTCATAATCTGCAAGCATGATATTTGCTGTTGTTCTCTATGAGGTTGTGTGCACCACAGATTTCTGAGGGTACTGTGGCTGTAAGTGGTTGTCAGATGTCAGATGAATGAGTTTCAAGAATATTTTTGAAATGGGATTGAATAAGTTACTGTGAAAGGCATTTCTGTTAGTTCATGGCACTTGTGGTCTCTGCTTAATTAGGAATACTGAACTGTTCTGATGTGTTTAGAGACTCCCAGCACACAAGTCTTTTCCTCTGATATCCATGTTCCAGTTAGTGCTGTTGTCTCTGAAACATATGGAAAATTGGTGTGATAATGGGACTGGGTTTCAGAGGCTTTCTGCTTTTCACTGGCTGATGCATTTTACTCACTTAGGTAGGTAATAACAATTGCATTCCAATCCAACATAGCTCAAGAGATAAGGAGTTTATTAACCATTAATCCAGAATTGCAGTCAAGACGTTAATTGCCGGCTATGAGGACGGTGTTGGATACCTCTTTGGGGTGCACTAAATTCATGCAATATTGTCCTGATTTGACAGCAAAGACATTTTTCCTGTGTATTTTACATGCCCTCTGTAGTGGCAAGGCCAGTGTAAAATCACATTTTGGAAACGTGCCTTGTTCTTTAAATTCTGTAACTTGCAGGCTCAAGGCTTTCTTGTGTTCTTGCTGTGGAAAGCCTTTGTCACACTGAAGTTAATTTGTCAGATGATTAGAATGTCCTGTTGGATGAAAGACATTCTGGGTTTAGATCAATGTTAGGGGCCTTGTAAGTCTTAGCTATAGAGTTGCTTCAAGAGCAAGAAATAGAAGAGCAGAGTTGGCTTGTGAGAAGCTGACTTGAATAATTGTTTATTTCTGTGAAAGCTGCTTTTTATATCCAATAGACACAATTAAAGCTGCATTTATTGGAATGAACAGTCTTGCTGCCATGCAGGTAGAAGACAGATTTATAAAGACATATGGGCTACTGTAGTGGAGCCCCTGAGAACGAATGGTCTAATCAGCATTAAATCAAATTGTCTGGTTGCTGTATGGAGGAGATTCAAGTTTGCTTTTACCCCTCCAGCTAGCTGGGAAAACTCTCCACTACATTTTGCAATGAGAGGTTGTGCTATCTCTTGGAGATCGTAATAGTAGCAACAAAGAGAACACAAGCTATTTCCAATTTATTTTGGCCTACTTAGTCCAGCATTTGATGTATCTGATATATTGTTTACACTGCGAAGTTAAATATTTCATCTGGTACATTTAAATGCAAATAAACAGAGCCTTAAATGAGGAAAAAGGCGTGATAAGTAAATACTTGAGGAAAAATATCCCTCTACTTACAGCACTTTAACAGGGAAGAGAAAAAAATAATGCCTCTAATGTGTTTTTGTGATGTTTCTTTTAGTAGTTGTTAGCTGCTTTAAAGGGTGAGTTAACACAGTGCCTCGTTCTACAAGCCATGCTGTCTCATGGGCTAACAAAATGCAGGAGTTTCCGTGTTCTCAAACTGATTTAGCCTATAGCTGTGAAAGTCCTGTAGCACACACATATTGGGCTTTAGAAACACAACTGCCAGTCAGATCTCTGCTGTGATTCCTGTGAGCACTGGTCAGGGGCTCTGTGGGCTGGGTGCCCTCGGTTTGCCTTTGGTTTGGCAGAGGAGTGAAGGGAGGAAAGCTGTCCTATCTTCTTAATCCTGTGGCTTCAACCAGTTTCTGCTTTTTGCTTGTGTCTCAACATCCTTCATGTGATTGCAGTAGCTGGTCAAGCTCTGGGACCTCCTCTTGACCTGTTTAGCTTCTGTCCCCAGGCAAGGCCGTTGATCACACACAGCCAGCACTGCTGGGGTGTGCAGGGGATTTTTAATTGCTTCCTGCTAATCCTGAAGGAACCACCATTTAACAGATGTCGTTGTATGAATACATAAAGAGAACTCTTGGAGAATTAGATGCTTGTACTCTTTGCAACACTTGCTGGTTTTATAACTTCAGAATCTGAGCTGTGAGAGCTGTAACTTTCAAACAAGTTCCTTTCCTCTATGAAATGTGATCAATGCCTTGAGCAACACGGAATTGATGTGTTTACATTTGCTATTGTAAAAGCAGAACCTTTCCCCGTGTATTGCAGAGTTATAGCTCTCATGTGTAACTTCTGATAAATTTTTTTAGTGTGCAGAAGCTGAACTTTAATGCTTTTATGTCTGTTATCTTAGAAAATGTCACTATCAAGGCTGGTGGCTGCATTTTCTAATGATTAGTTCTCCTTTTCTAACTCTACATGCTGCTGCTGCTGGTTTTCCATCTTTGCTGTCTTATTTGCCATCTTTTTCACCAGGAGTTTAAATTGATTCTACTTGGTAGGAATGGGGCTGGGATCCACCTTCAAAAGTATTCTCCAGGCAAACAAGGATGTGTCTTGGTGAGTGTCTTCACAGCTACAGCAACAGAGCATTTCTACCCAGCCCAGACCTGTGACAGAGATTAAAACATAGGACAACTGTCTTTCATATGCTCTAATAAAAATGTCAATTCAACCTGCAGCAAGTCTGTATTTTTTCTCTGATTACATGAGAACTGAGTAGATCATCTGCCTTTCTTTTTTTTTTCCTTGCTAGAAGCACCTCCATCACTCAGGAACAGCTGAATTCAGTACTTTCAGTGGGACAGCCAGGAATGGCCAAAACCCCTGTGATAGTGTTCTGCTACTGCTGCCGAGACGGGGAAAAATAATCCTGAAACTTGGCAGCTTCAGCCATTCAGCTGCCAAGTGCATGTTTCACATAGCTCTGGCTATTAGATTGGCTGTGGAGGAGGATGAAGGAAAGAAGGTGTGAAGAGATCAGATGAATTTATAGTTCATTGTCTCCTTCTAGCATGGGCAATGTTAAATAGCTTATGCTCGGTTTGCGTCAAAGTGGTGTTTGCTGTGGCATTAGCAATAAAAAAAAAAAATGATTGTTTCTACAGGAACTCTATCTGTTCTCTTGCATCTGGGGATTTGTAGTGAGAGCCTGGTAAAAGAGCTGTGAAGATTCAAAGGTGAGAAGATAATACGTTGTATTAAAAAAAGCTATCCCACCACAGTGTTAATGCAGCATATTAGCGAAAACTTAAACGTTCAAAACCATATAGGATTCTTACATTCAAGTTTCTCCTTTAATACTGAAAATGCTCATGGTTTAACCCTTTGTTACCATTTTGCAGATATTCTGTGAACAGACAAAAGCGTGTACTTAAAGAAAATGAAGTATGGGTCCTGAGGTTACGTGGATATAAGAGTGCAGTTTAACATTTTAAGAGAAAATGTTATTGTTTTTGGAGACACTTCACTTCCTCAGAAGCAGATGAGTGTGTAATAAGCTATGAAGCAGATCCATAAGGCTATCCAACTACAACTCCACTGCCCAGGTTTTAAGTATGCTGTTTGTACAGCTGGAAAGGGTTCAGACTGTTGGGCATACCAGTAGTAGCTTCAGCAGTGGGTGGACATGGTTTGAAGTTAGCTTGGTTACTTCAGACATGGCCTAAAACCCTCTTGGGTTTCCTTTCCTTGTTCATTGACAGATCTGGTGGAGTCCTTCATACCATGCTTCTGCAATACAACATGATTTTTCATAGCAAATTTCCTAAACATCTTAAGTAGTATTTTAGTAGTATGGTTTGCTGATGAGGTACTGCTGCTGTCTATAGAACTGTCTGCCCAATTTTCTGAGGAAAAATGCATTATAATCTTCAGCAGCCATGTGCCCCTTAAGCTTGGAATGTAAGACACCTTTGTGTTCCTTGCTTCTAAAGTTCAGCAGAATTTTTAGTGGAAATTACTGTTACATTATGGAAGGCCTTAAATGACTCACCTAAGAAGTTTCTTTGGTCGATGGCATTACACATGGTCTTTGAATCTTCATCTGATTGTGGCTCAATTGTTTTGTTTGCAGTTGCAGAAGGTTTGGGGGTTTAACACTTGTTTCTACTTAGCTGGGATTCTTATTTACATTAGTTACATTAGTTTCCTTTTGTATATTCTGTGACTGATCCGTGTGATACTGGAACATTAGAGCAGAGTTGTTTTCAAGTTTTTGAGGAGGACTTGTGTTATTCCAGTCACCATGTAGATACTGTTTGCATAGTTTTCTTTTAATCTGAAGCTCCCTAGAAATCTTAGTTCATCTCCAACAAAAACATTGTCTTTATACTCCTAGGAGTTTTACTGTCATGGCTTTAAAATGTGCTTACACTGTGACTGGCTAGTCGATGCTTGTTTTCAAAGGTTCTGCATTTATTTTGCATCCATTCCTATCTTGGAGCACTGTGAAAGACTGCAAAATGGGTCATAAATATGCTGTCCCTGTGAATTTTATGGTGTGGCAGTCTGTCGTGTACTTGCTGCTCATAGTAGCAGTGATCTTATTCATGTAGAGTTCCTAGAGTTTTACACATTAAAACAACTCTCCAAAACAGAACAGGTTTTCCTTCTCATGGTCAGGACATGGTGAGACCAGTTAATCTGCACATGAAATAATTTTACCTCTGGAAAGAACTCTGTGGCTGGAGTGAAGCTTTGGGTGCAGAGATGCTGCCATTTGATGAGAGGTGGTGGACCCCTCAGAAGGGGCTGCAGTGGGTGGAGGACAGTGGCTGAAGTGGCATCGGGGATAACGACGCACAGCTTGGACTTGCTTATTTATAGCTTGCATGTCTCCTGGATTTGGAAATAGAAGAGTGATTTGGTCACAGTCCTGCAGTCACGCATGCTTGGTAAGGTGCAGTCACTCAGTGTTTGGATTTTGTTTAAAAAAAAATAATAAATCTAGTCTTTGTTACTACTAGTAGTTTAACAGCTTATTAATTTGTTTCTTTTGATGTGTTTCCCTTGAGACTGATAGACACATACTTGTCTCTACATCACATAAAGGCAGAGGTCTCATCTCAGTTTTCAGGCCTAAACTTGACATGTTTTCATGTTGGCAAAGGGATAATTTTTGGACAGTGTTCAAGGTCTCAAGATTTTACCATATCTGGATGTCCACTTGCCTGCATTTGTTCCCCTTTGGCTTTCATCTTTCAACAGCTTACTGGCAGCAGTGCTGAAGGAAACGGCCAGTTCTGTGCGCCAGGCGTGGAGTGTGCTCAGTAAGGGCTCCCTGAGCGAGCGAGTGCAACTGCTCACCTCAGAACTTCAGTGCCCAGAATGAGTCTCCTTCGTTTAGAGAACAAGGATGGTTTAATGGCTGTGCAAGCTGATTAAAACTAACTGGGGCTACACAAATTCCAAGACGTAGACAGCTATCAGTTGCCAACTGAGTTAAAGCAGATTGTTAGCCAGCTCTCTGTGATTTGATTAATGACCTGAATCAGTTGTTTTTGAGCATATTGCTGCCAAAGTGTGCTAAACAATGAAAACAGGAAACTTGTGTGTCGTGGATCTCTTTGCTACTGTGGTGTCACCAGACACAATGAAACGGAGGCTTTGCTGCGCGTGGGCTGAACAGCCTGGAGAAGAAAAGGATATTTCAGGGCTGATTATACCTCTGCCACACCCAGGCCGTGGACTGCTCCGAGGTCCAGGAACTGGCAGTGATCTCTGAGGAACCACCTGCTTCCTTGAGATTGCAGGGATATAGCTCAGCATTTGCCCTCTGCCCCAACCTATGTTTCCTGGTTGTGGATTTGGGACTGTGAGGAGAGTGTGGCTGTATGAAAAGGGGTTTCAGAGATGCCCTTGGAGCATCTTGGAGCTGTGTATCAAGTGGGCAGAGCAGCCAGGGCTTCCTTCTCCTTCTGCTGTGCCGTCAGGGAGGTAGAAGTGGGGGGAGTAGGACACAAGAGGGAATGTGTCCTAGTTATGACAGATGCAGGGAGCTAGTGGCAAAGGGGAGGAGGAAGTCAAGTCTATTGATTGGGAGAACTCCCTGTAATTTTGGCTGTGACTGCAGTAGGAAATTGCCACCAGCTCTTGGGCTGGCAAACCTCTTCTGAAGCATCCTGATCTTCCAAGGACAGCTAAGCGGTTTTCTGTAGGTGCCTCACAACAGAGAGTGTTCAGCATTTCCAAAAAACTTTTACCACTGTAAGTGGCTAAGACTGAAGTTGTTGATGTCCATGGCTGCATTTTTCACAAAGAACTTTTGCAAGGCTGGCAGGGCAGAAATGAGTAAGGGTGAGATGACCATTCTGATCCCTGCAGCTGACCATTGTACTAATGATGAGCAATGTTTCTTGCCAGGGTAAGCTGCAGGTGCTGTGAGTAGCAGATAGAGGATCTAGTAGGTGTGAGTGTGTTCTTCCTCTCCTGCACTATATGTTCCATTTTCATCTAGGTGTTTAATATTATTACCAGCTTCTATAAAATACTTCCTGTTAAAGCAAAGTGATGATTAAGTAATTTCTAAGGTTATTACAAGTCAATCTGAGAAAGTTTAAAATGCTTTTTTAAGTCTAATAAACACACTAAATTATTATTATGTAAAGGTCTGAAGGTAAGACAAATACAAGTCTGCCTGCTGATAAGCCAGGACCAATTAATTAATGAAAGAAATGGACAGCCTGTTAGCAGAAGTATGTTGAGCACTTTGTTTTGATGGAGGAGCTGTTTTGTGAAGGCAATTCCCTGGCAGACCTGCCCAGTGTCTGTCTTTCCATGTGCAGTTCAGTGGAAGCAAGGTAGTGGAGTTTTTCTTCCCAGTACCAGGTGAGAATAATTCCATTTCCAGGCTTACAAGTAAAAGATTAAAACCCAAAGTGGAGGAATCAAGCATTTTCTTCTAGAAACCTTTATTAGTCTTACAGGTATTTCTTTTTCCTTTGAATAAACTGGCAGTTAGTTTATTATTAGATCATTAGTTTACTCAGATACACGTGGCATAAATCAATGAACCTTTCCTGGTGTTCTTGTAGGAACCAGGAGCAGCCAGGCAATAAAGCAAATTGTACAGGATCAGGTGGAGAAGATTTCCCCCACCACTGTTCCAAACACATGTACTCACAAGTCTCCTGGTAGATGTTTTACAGCTGTGTAAATACTCAATTATTGTGGGCTGCTGCTTATCTAGCTTGCTTGCTTCATTTCTAAAACTATAATGCTGATCTTAATTCTGTGCATAATGCTTCCCCTACCAACTCAAACAACT
>NW_008620755.1:22538-74691 GCF_000691845.1 Merops nubicus | reverse complement strand
TTCCGGTCGCTGCCGCGCGGGGCACCACGGGAGCTGTAGTTCATAGAGGCACGGCATGGGTTGGATAGGAAGGGACCGTGAAGGTCATGTAGTCCAAACGCCCTTCAGTGAGCAGGGACAGCTTCACCGAGAGCAGGCTGCGCAGAGCCCCATCCAGCCTAAACCGGAATGGTTCCAGGGATGGGGCTTCTACCTCCTCCCTGGGCAACCTGGGCCAGGGTCTCACCACCCTCAGCATAAAACATTTCTTCATTATATCTAGTCTGAATCAACCCTCTTTTAGGTTAAAATCACCACCCCTTGTCCTGTTGTTACGGCCTCTACTAAAAAGTCTGTCCCCATCTTTCTTACAAGCCCCTTTTAGGTCTTGAAAGGCCACAGGAAGCTCTCCCTGGAGTCTCTCAGAAGAGAGCCTCTCGGCCAGCTCTCTCAGCCTGTCCTCACACGAGAGGTGTTCCAGCCCTCTGGCCATTTCTGTGGCTCACCTCTGGACATGCCTGGGCCTTGAAAAGAAAGTCTTGTGGTGACACAGCACCCCAGAAAGGACTGAGTCAGACAATGGGACTCATTTCCCAAATAGCCTGATAGACACCTGGGCCAAGGAGCACGGGATCGAGCATATCATGTCCTCTGTCATGCACCAGCCTCTGGGAAAACTGAACGGTGCAACTGACTGTTAAAAACTACACTGAAAACAATGGGGGGAGGGACTTTCAAACACTGGGAGACAAAATTAGCAAAGGCCACCTGGCTGGTCAATACAATAGGATCTGCCAATCGAGCTGGCCCTGCCCAGTCAAAACTCCCACGTGCTGTGGAAGAGTATAAAGTCCCTGCAGTGCACATGAAGAATGTCTTAGGGAAGATGGTCTGGATTAACCCTTCTTCTGGCAAAGGCAAATCCATCCACGAGATTGCTGATGCGAGAGGACAGAGAATTCCAATGCGTACTGCAAGGGGATTTAATTTTGGGGCAGAACAGTCAGTGTATTAAGTTGTATGTTGTTAACTGTTAAGTAACTTATGGACATGACATTGATGGTACAGCATAAGGGGTGGGTAGTGTCTTGGTTTGGCTCAGATAGGGTTAATTTTCACCAGAAGTTGGGAGGGAACTACAGCCCGAATAGACAACCAAACCAGCTGATAGGCTATTTGATACCATTCTGTCATCATGCCTTTGACAGAAGGTCCAGGGTCCTGCTGTCCACACTCTTGCCATCGGGGTTGTGTGCTGGGCTGCCATTTGGAGCTACTGTGATGGTCTGTGCTTTGTATCACTTGCTTTAGATATTTTTTCATTTCATTTTCTCTCTACAACTCCCTGAAAGGAGGCTGTAGTGAGGGGGCTGTTGGTCTCTTCTCCCAAGTAACTAGTGATAGGACAAGAGGAAATGGGCTTAAGTTGCACCAGAGGAGGTTTCGACTGGATATTAGGAAGAATTTCATTACTGACAGAGTGGTGAGGCACTTCAACAGGCTGCCCAGGGAGGTGGTGGAGTCACCATCCCCGGAGGTGTTCAAAAAACATGTGGACATGGTACTTCAGGACATGGTGTAGTGGTCATGGTGGTGTTGGGTTGATGGTTTGACTTGATGACCTTAAAGGTATTTTCCAACTTTAATGATTCTATGATTGCTGTTATTACTGTTGTTTACTGCTCCTTTTGTGTTGTTGCATTAAATTCTCCATAATTTGCAGGGTTCTGTATTTTTCTCCCTTTCCTCCTTCCCTTTCAGGGGTGGGGAGGGGTGAGAGAGTGGCCACATGGTGCCCAGCTCCCAGCTGGATCTAAACTACAGCAGTCCTCTATTCACAGCCCAGTCCTCTGTGGCTTTGGCTGTGAAGTGTGTATCATTTGTCTGGGTGTTGGGAGGCAGCTGAACCACTCGTTCAACACTTCCACTGTGGTTTCTTCAGCAGTGGTTTTGCATGTCAGGTGTGACTTAGCCATAGCTTATCCTGACACCTCCTGTAGCCCCATTAACATATACATTTTTCCATGGGAGGGAATTAAGGGTCCCATATAATCACTTTATTATCTCGTCCAGAGAGTCCAGTTCTGCCTCCTTGGGGATTTCTACAACATTGCCTGGGAGGTGCAGAAAGTCCTCAGTGACATTAAGATCCAGTCAAGATCTTCCAGAATCTCATCTTGCTGTTTCCCTTAGGAATAACGTGAGGTCACTGCAGTAGCTCTTCTGTGCAGGTGCTGCATAGCACCTCTACCCTGGGAATGGCACCAACACAGGATAAACTATTTCTGCTCCCAAGCGATTTTGTTCTTTAAAAAACACTCATGATTGACATATTTAATCATATCTTGGTTTAAAAAGGAGAAAAAGCAACCTTGTAAAAATAAGTTTATTAATTTTCATGGGTTTCAATCAAATGCACATGAATAGAGGACCACCAGCAGCACTTAAGGGGCTGTCTATTCAGTGATGAGAAAGTGCAAAGCACCATCTTTCCCAATAATCTCTCCATGACAAATGCTTAAAGCAAGGAGTAAAGCAGGTATGTTTTAATCCCTTCATGCATACCTACTTTAATTCCCAAGTGCTTTAGGGCCTTCTGAATGAAAGGTTGCATCTGGATCTTTATACATGAGCATTCCTTGCATGTGTTTTTAACCCATTTCACCATTCACAAGCTCCTGTAGCAATGAGCTTCACCATATAATCACTTGTAGTGTGAGTAACCCCTGCTGCCTGGTATTTTATTAGGCAGCATGGTCAGGAACAGCAATAGTTCCTCCACACAAGGGAAGGGTTCCAGGTCACTGGGAGCTGCTGGCCAGGTGTTCAGGTCCACTTCTGTTGCAAAATACTGCGCAGTCTGTACAGTTTGCATTCTCTTGGCACATGTGAACATGCAGAGATTATTTTATAAGTTATCTCTAGATGAAGAACAGAACAATGTAAATTGGTTCTGTGGAAAAGCCAGCATACAGCGCTTCCATGGTCTGTGATCACCTGCTTAATGGGCTGATTGGCTAATTTAGGACCTTTCTCTTGCAATGTCCTTTCCTTAATAGATACACTGAGTTACACGGTGTGGGGTTTTTTGTTTGTTTGTTTGTTTGTCACTGTTGTAAAAGAATTCAATTTCAGATCAGCTGAGGCAATTTAAAAGTTTGACTCGGACTTGACACATTGCTTTGCCTGAACCATAAAAATGGACAAATCCAAAAGCCCTGCTCTAACACAGGGATTGTGTAGTTACTGCAGAGATTTCAGAAACTTCTTCAGCTTCAGTACCTGTGCTTCAGTCCTCAGGGTGCTGGGATAGGGAAATTTTAATTTCACTGTTCCACAAAGGCAATCCCCTGATGCATGAGTCAATTTAGGGAAGGGCTGCTAAATTACAGGGTGTTGACTGAAGCATCAGCATCACTTAATCCCAAACTTAGTCTTCAAGGGGTTTGAATTAGTTTGAGTTTTTATTAAGCGTAAGATCTAAAAAGCACATTTTAGGTGGTTCTGTTTCTATTTACTGCTTGATTGAAAACCACAGCAGATTAACTATTTTAAATTGCTACAATTTTTGGTGCAAGTGAATGCATCATAACTGGATTGTGTTTGTCAATTACTCAGTGGAGAATGGAGCATGTAGGTTATCCTCACTTTCCAGCCATCGCTAAACTGACCAAGTGTTCCAGTTTCCTTTCCAAAGACAAATCAAAGATATTTCAATCACAGCATAATCCAAAATGAACTTCCTGGCCCTGTTCCTTTGAAACTCATTTTCTAAGGAGACAACTAGCAAAGCTGTCAAGTTTCAAGTTTAGTTTTGTCAAATTGTTTTGCAGCCCCAGTCTGAAGGGTCCATTTTGCCCAGCTATGATTCGCAGATTGCTTTAGCCAGGCTGGGGGAATGAACTGTGCAAATGGAGTTCGGGAGGGACAGAGCAGGTGATCCAGTGCTAGCCATTGGTAAGGACAGCCTGACAAATCCCCCCACACTTTGGAATTGTGGGCAGGCAGCACTACACAAATACAACAGCCTTAAGGCTGGGAGATTGCAGCAGCTGCTTGGTCACCCACCTGCAGAAAAGGAAATACTACTGGCAGAAGAAGGGAAGACAATCTCAGCTCTGAGATGTGGATCCTTTCAATACCAAGAATATGGGACTTTATGGAAATCAATTAGTATAATCCACTTATAAGTGATTTTGTTTCTTTATTCATAAGGGTTTGGATATCACCTTCTTCAGCAGAACTCCTCTCTGTAGAGAGGACTGGAAATAGAGCTAAGCTATTTAGTAGACTTGTCAGGATGCAGTGGGTCATGGTGAATCATACGTTCATCCAGACCTATCGATTAAGTTGAGAATGGGGACAAAGCAATCGACAGCAGCTACATGTTCAGCTATGTGAGCTGTCATTTGCTCTCACATCTTCCAACTGCAGATGGAAACAGAAAGACATAATAGGCTCTTCAGCAGCAGCAAGGTAATGGCACAGAACTTCAAAGGCTAACTATGACTGAAAAAGTATGGTACTGGTGAAACATTTGTTCACTGGTTTATATTGTTAAAGAGATTTCTGTAAATGAAGGAGGAAGCACACTTTGTCAGGTAGTTCCTTTTTAATGTGGAAATTGTTTGTTTGCTTTATCCCCTGACGATTCTATGGCAGTGACCCTTGACAGACCCAAAGCTGGCTGCTCTTCACAAGGAAGAACCTCTAGTAGCTTTTTTTCCACTATCCAGATATTGTAACCCTTCCCTGTGGGCACATTCAGTTACTGCCCACTGCAGTTGCCTTAAAACTGGGATGGAGCAGGAAGAGAGAGTGATTCAGGAACGGGGAAGGAAAACGTGCAGTTATATATCAGTCACTGTTCACAGGGTATCACATCCTTCAGCAACACCTCAGGCTACAGGTGTGGAGATGAACAACTTAATAACTGTGACTCGCCCCAGTTAGGTAGAAGCAGAGAACAACACTAGTCGCTGTTCTTGTGTCCTCAGCATTGACTTCTGACAAGGTCACCTGAGCATGTTATCCAACAGAAGACTGAGAGAAGACCTTATTGCTCTCTACAACTACCTAAAAGGAGTTTGTAGTGAGGCTGGTGTTGGTCTCTTCTCCCAAATTACTAATGATAGGAGAAGAAGAAACGGCTTCAATTTACGCCAGGAGGACGTTTCGGTTGTATATGAGGAAGAATTTCTTCACTGAGCGAGTGGTTAGAGACTGGAATGGGCTGCTCAGGGAGGTGGTGAAGTCATCATCCCTGGAGGTGTCCAAAAAACAGGGTTGGACTTGATGATCCTTGAGGTCCTTTCCAACCATTGGGAGTGATGCTGATGAAAGCCTCTCTTCTTGGTGGCATATACCACCCAAAACAGCTTCCCAAAGGAATAAACTACAGTAATTTCTCATTCCCTTGTCTTAAGTCAAGGCATTTGAGATGAGAGCAATTCTTTTTGTAACCTGGTAATTGTCCTGTTTCTCTCATGCTGTCTTTTCCAGTACCACATTTGTTCTATTCCTCATAAAATAAAAAGGATTTTGTTCCCACAACCTGGTGCAATTTATGATTGTAAGAAAAACTGCAGTAAATTTTACATAAGAGGAGAAATCGGTGTTTATCAGCTCCCACAAACTGGAATGTGAATGAATAAAATTCTAGCAATTTTATTAGTTATAAAGCATGTAGATAAGAAGCACACTTAAAGGACAAATGAAGCAAGAATGATTTTTTTTCATAAATTGAACAGTTTTGTACAACTACCCTTCTCATGCATTTCAGTTTCTCTTTGAATGAAGAAACAGCTCCTGATGAAACTTTCTTCAGGTCTTAACTGAAGACAGAATTACCTCAAGCTCCATGCCTATAGTGACAATGTCCTCCAGCTCCCTCAGCTGGAAGAAGACATCTGCATGAAAGAGATCTCCTGGGAAAAAAAGGGGAAGAAAAGCTGCCATGTGCTTGGGACTAGTGAATGTGCCAAAAGGAGCAGGGAGGTCAGCTTTCCCTTGACACTCAATATTTTTTTTTTCCAAAATGCAAGTAAAGGAAGGAGGTTCACAGTGACTTTCAGAGGGATGGGCAATCACTCCCTGAGAAAATGCTGTTGGAGTTGTGCATATAAACAGCTGCTTTTTCTGCTTACCAAGAATGGCAAATACTGTTTTGGCAAGCAGCAGGAGAGACAATTTTTAATTTTTTTTCAAGGAAAGAAAGCAAATCAGTATCATGAACATTCACCAGTCCTGCAGAATAGATTCTAAAATACAGCAATGCCTTTGGTGTCTTATATTATAAAAGTAATTATCAGAAGAAGAAAAATGCACATGCTGAGGGGTGTTACATTTTTTCTCTTCAAACGTGTGCTGTTGATCATTTCTATGGACAAGATCTACAGGTAGCTTAGCAACTGGTTTTGTAATTGTACATCTGATATGACAGGTCCTCAGAGTTGGCAGATCTTTCAGAAAACCCTAACTGGGAATTGTTTGTTCCTTCTCCTCACGCTCTCCACTCCCAAGTCTGCTTCCACCTAAGGTTGTTTTGAAAGCTGCAGTTCTGTCAGTATCAAAGAAGCAGTAATTTCTAGCTGAGAAGTTCATTGATACACAGAGCTCCTGCTCACCCTACCAGTACACTCACAAGCACTCAGCAGGTTGGATACTCAGATACAGGAGGTGGCCAGGAGGGATTGGGGAGTAGCCTGACAAAACTGCATTTCAGACTCTGCTGTTTGACTGAGCTTTTTGAAGCCATCATCCTATGCCACTTCTGTCAACGTCCCTGCTGCTGCCTGCACAGCGAGGGCTGCAATGGAAATCTGCCTCTTCACTTCTTCCCAGGCTTCATGCTTATCTGCTTTGCTTTCAATATCAAACATGGCATCATAGAGCCCTGGGAAGGACTCTCCAGCATACTTGTTGTGACTGCTTGGAGCAAAGATGACGTGCCTGTGAGGAAAGAAAATAATGTAAGTATACTAAATAAGAGTAACCACTAACAATGTGTGTGTTCATTGTAGGGAATCTCAGGTGTGTGACACAAAGCAGCTATGAATCCTATGAAGTTCAGAACTTACTAAACACACAGGAAATCTTGCTGGTCCTGTCTTTAAAAAGGACAGGAGGAAGTAGCCGCAGGGGCAAAATCCATGGGAAAAGGCATAGATTTAGGAGAGGTAGTCTTCTCCTTGGAAAGAGATGACACATTTGTGTAATTAGGAAGGAAAACATGTTAATTTGTTTGAAAATGGGAACTCAACAAACCTGTTGAGCTAGTGTGGCAGTCTGGAACAGGGAATAAAACTAGTTACGGGTGTGCAATGAGAAGTGGAACAGAAACCTCAAGAAATAACTAAGCAGCTAAATGATGGTCAGCAGATCTGGGAAAGGAATGTAAAAAGGGTTGAGAGAAGTTCTGTGGGAGAATTCTTGAGAAGGGCATGAATTCTTGAGAGAAGTGATCATATGGGAACAGACCTGCACAAAAATGTCTTTTTCTTTTTTCTTTTTTTTTTTTCCTCCTTAAATAATGAATAGTTGTAGATCTGCTTTAAAATTGATTTGGTTCATAAGAAGTATCAAAGCATATTTGTAGCATGTGAAAGAGTTCTCCAAAATCAAAATAAACACTAAAACTACATTAATAAATGCAAGCAAAAAAAAAAAAAAAAAATCCAGACACTTCTAAATGATACCTAACACCCAACAAGGAGAACAGTAGAAAACAACCATTTCATTCTTCTAGAAGTGTGAATGGCAGTGCCTTGGGCAGCTGGTCAAGAAAGCTGTTGCTTCACCTGTAAAACCTCCTTCCTGGTAAGCCAAGAGGATCAATGAAAGCTCTTTCTAGAAACATCAGCTGATCGTTCATGATTCGCACTGCGACCGGACTAGAGAAAATGGAGACAGAGACATTTCACACAATGAGGAAACCTGGCTTACCAGTTTCATTCAAACAATTTTCCTCTTCTTTGGACAGATTAAAAAAAATACAAATATGGCCTACAGTTTGCAAAAAGATGAGGTTTTGCAACTGGAAATATTAATACATGTTATGTTAATGCATTGGTATTTCTGTGTTAGAAAACAGCTACAAGATTTCACACTATGGAAAATAAATGGAGTCTTTATGAGGGTGTCAGGTACTTGCTTAGTATGAAATGGCACTAGAAAAATCCTGCTTGACAGAGGGGAGAGGAAGGCTGAGATTTAGGTCAAGCTGAAGATAGCTAGATTTTGGTGTCTGCCCATAAGCCAAGTGTTGCCCCTAAGGCAAGTGTCCTGCTTTCATCTATACAGTAACATAGCAAGGATGGAATTCAGTTCCCTAAACAGACCTATCTGGTACTATGCTAAGTGCTTAGGAGGACCTGGCCTCCAGCCACTGCTCTCAGAGGGCACAGGAGTCCCATAGGGCCCTCAGTTTTGCAAGCATATGGATATCTTAGATACTCTGAAGTATCATCCTGTCTACCTGGCGTGTGCTGAAAGTGGAAATTCTGGCACCACCTATGACACTCAAGCATAGGTGTCTTCCTACCTTTCCATGTGTTCAAATGATTTTAATGACAAGCTAATGCCAGTAACAAGCTCTACAGCTGATACTATTCATCACAGGAAGCAGAATTCATCTTAGCAGATATTGCCCATCTCAGAGTTCAAGCTCTGTATTCTACACTAATCAGAGAGACTCCTTATGTAGTCACTGGAAAGAATGAACTTCCACCCTGGGGGGTGTGTGTGTGTATATATATATATATAAATATTTTCTTTTCAAACTTACTCTTTCTTGTCAACTTGTTCAAGTCTCCTGTGGAAGTCAGCAGCAGCCTTTGAGAAGTTTACCACAGCAGAAAAAAGAGGATCTAGAAAAGGAAGGACTTTGTGAACAACTTCAGAGTATCTACTGAGCCCAGTGTACCTTTCAGTTGCCCAGTGGGAGAAAACTACATTTGTTTTTCTGATATAATTGCATTAATTTTGTTGTCTTTCCATAATTTATTAGTTTCCCCAGAACAGACTTCAAAGAGATGCACTACTAGCAGTAATAGACAAACACCTTGTGTAACGAGGCCAACAATAAAGCAGAATGCTTGATAGAGCTTTCACATCTTCCCGCTGCCTGTGGAGGAAAAGACTGGCTGGCATTGCAAACGAAGAGCTCTGCAGTTTCCTTTTTAACAAAGGGATGCACTGCAGCGTTTAGGTATAAAAAGCCCGGCTTACATCAAAAACACCAGCTCCTCCAGCAGGCCGTGGAAGGACAGCAGGATTTCCCTTTCAGAACATTATGTCCTATTCATATTCTAGCAGAGGAGTGTGACACGTACACTGAACAGTCTTAGGTGAGGCATAAAAGGCACGACTGTAGTCGAACACAGTGACAGACAAGGCAGATGAAAGTCGCCAGGCCCTGTGCTCGCTCCAGCCAGGCACTGCAGTGACAGCACAGGAGGTGCCTGTGCCACGACCTGCCTGCCACCCCACTGTGCTGCTTCTCCTGCCCCAGCCTTTTCCCTCTTCTGCCTGACTATGTGCAGGCAGGCTGGTGATAAGTCAGCTGCTTTTTCCTGCCTTTGTCCCCAGCAGCACGTCCAAGCCATGCAGGACATCTTAGGGCCAGAAGCAGCAGGCCTGGCTTTTAATGACAACATCAGCTGTGATGGTTTTCCTCTGGAAGAGTCTATTTAGTACAGACCTAGGAAAAGTATCAATGTATACAGCTAAACTTTGTAGAATAAGTAACAGGTGGATGCTATGAAGAGAACAACTCCTGGCCTTATCCAAAGTCAACTCAATTACAAAGAAGGAAGGTTTAAATCCTGTACATTCTGCCCACAATTTTCAGAAAACTTTAGATAAACCAGAGTATCCTCTCTTTGATCATACAAGAATATGGGGCATACGATTAGGTCATCTCCTAAATCCAGTCCTCTGTTGGCAACTATGGCCCTACACTCTTTATAAACTTAGGACACTATTTTAGTGTGATAGGTTTTCTGTAGATAGATTTATCACACCATTTAGTGTTCTGAGGACTGCTATTAAGAGCCGTTCTGCAGTGTCATTTGCTCTTCTATTTCTAGCAAATGTGTTTATTCATCACAAGCCTACACTTGCTTGATCTGGTATTAATATTTTTCTTAAGTTTACATAATGAGAGGCACAGATTTTATGTATGCAAGCTGTTTACAGACTGCAGTAGAGAGAGACCCATGTCACCGTGTGAGGGTGAGAGTTTGTGCTTGTCCACAACTGTGGCAATAGTTGTTAAGTTTGACAGAGGACAGAACTCTGCCCTGCTGATGCCATGACTATATCCTGGCAACAGCTTATATTTCAGAATAAGTAGCAGGGGATTTAAGAAAGATCACTTGAAAATACGTGAGAGAATTTGTGCTCATGTTCACTTGCTATTCAGCTGAAATGTGAATCTATAGGCAAATAAAAACCTTAATATATTATTTTGATGGACAATTACATGATTTATCCAGGCTTAATTAACCATTTTTTGACATTCAGTGTTGTCAATAGGTAATTCTATGACAATACTGAGTGAAAATAATACTAATTTTCACAGTATTATAAAACCTGTGCATATATTTTGATGTACTCTGGTGCAGTAGAATAAACAAAAAATAAAATTTACTGTTTTATTCAACAGATAATTTAAAACTGATCGGACATCAGAGATAAGACTGAAAAACAAGCCTTGCAAAAAGGTGGTCAAAATGGTACATCTATAAAGTTATTAAGGAGAGGGATAAGTGATATCTGGGGCAAAAAGTAGCTAAGGAAAAAGAAATTCCTCCTAGAATCTAGGAGCAAAAATACATGCATCAGACAGAAGGCAGGGCAACTTCTGATCTGAAATAGGAAACTCAAGCAATGAAAATAAATGAATTAACATAAATTTTGGTAGATATTCTACTATTGCAAAAAGAAATCCCAGATTTGATGTTCCCTTATATGATATACTGCAGTAAACACAAGAACGTACTGAAATAAATCCTAGTGTTATGCAAAATCTCTGACCAGATGATATACTGCACAAGGCCTCCTCTGTCTCAAGTGGCCTTTTCACAAAAAAAAAGGGGTCTTTTCAAATCAGTCAAGAATTCTTCACCTAAACCATTATATGAAGTTTGAAATGTAATTTTTAATTTTCCCCACACAACCCAAAAAAGTACTACATCCCCAAAAAGCCAGTTTGTGTCTCTAAACCATGGGTCTACCAGATAGCAAGTGAATTAGGTTGACTGAAAATTCTCCTTGGTACAGAAACACAAGGAGTGAATGTGAATGAGGCAAGAAGGAAAAAGAAAGGAGAGAGAGAGGGAATTACAGTGGAAGCTAACCTAGCCTGGGATCCAGAGCACTCTGCTGCTGCAGAAGAGTTAGAGAAGTGCTTCTGTAGCCAAAAAGTGGTGGCAGGGCACTGAGACAGATGGTAAGCAAGTTTCCCAGGGTCAGATGAAGTCTTTGGCTAAGGAGGAATAGGCACCTGTGTTTCTCAAGTTCTTGGCAGTTGACATAAACATTTAACTTGTCTTCTTTTTTAATCAAGAAAGTGAGAAGCAGACTGATACAACTCTTTGGTGTGTATTTGAGGGCCTTGCCTCTACATGAACACTTTAATAGTGCCCATAATTAATAATACGAATGAAATTTGCTATAAACCTCTCATCTAGACAATAATGTGTTAAACCTGTGTTATGTTTAGGAAAAAAAAAAAGTCTCTGGATTGTGATGGGAGAATTGAAACAGGAAAGTAAGGAAATCAGTTCCAGAGCTACAACAGATATAACATGTCTCTGCATGATTCTAATTAAGGCACTTAAGAAACAGACTTGTGGCTACTACTCACCAAATGATACCTTGTACAGTTTCAGCTGCTCTTCATGTTTCTTGGCCAATTTATAAATACTATTGCTATATCCTTTTAAGGTTTCTCCATAATCTCTGCAGTCGAATGGAATGACCTGGGAATCTGCCAGTTCATAAACTAGCTTGCCTCGTAGCTGGGCAATTGTTAGCTGTTTCTTGAAGGTGGGGTCATAAAATTTGTCCACTAACTCAAAGGTCTCATATACAGTGTGATAAACAGGATAATTGCTGAATTTGTCTGCTTTCTGAAAAAAAGCAAGCACATTTGTCAGTGCCCTGTATTCTGACTGTGGTTAAGGGATGTATCGATCGCTTCACGACTGTGATGGTTTGCACAGTTTCCAAATCAAAAAAGCTATTTGCTACAAATCAGAGTTTACTATCCTTCCATTTTTGTGTGTTCATTTTAAGAAACTAAAACATCCCGAATCCATGGACTGTTGCACAAAATGAAGTGAGCAGGCTTCTTTCTGTCTGTCTACACATACCTGCCTTCAGTTCCACTGTACAGAGGTTGTCTTCACTAAAAGTGAAAACAGTTTGGGGTTTTAGGTAGCTGAAGTTCTTGATCATGGCCCCTTTTAACTTATATATCTATTTCTGAATACAATCAAGAAAGATCTATATATTAATAGGCCTGTTAATAGTGTGGTGGAATGAAGTCCACAACTCCAATCAGATTCTATAGATACCTGTCTGTGAACTTGACAGCCTACAGAACACACGCATCACTGTAACTGTTTTATTCTGCAAACATTTAGGTTTCTGGCAAAATTAAGAAACAGCACTGAAATACAAACTAATCAAATGTTCTTTGAAACTTTTTTATTAATCATGAATAAATGCCTTTAAAAAATGACTGCTCAGCACCATCCCATTTGTTGAAGCCACCTGGAAGACTTACCCTGTTCTTGGTATATCGGACTCTGCCTGATGCAATTCCCAGTCGCTGAAAGTAAGCTTCAAAATCACTGCCTGACCCCAGTTTATTTATTCTACACGGAGAAAAGACAACATCTTAGTGAGACCACTTACTGTGGAGTATGGCAGTAATTTATGCAAGAAATTATGCAGGTTTTTTGAAGAAATGGAGGTCAGTTCTTCTGGAGGGCACACAGGGACATTAGTAAGATCAGAGGCTACATGAGTGGCAAGCTTAATCACTCTAACTGACTTTACTCCACCACACTAATTCAGATTCCAATATTGCTAGAAAGATCTTTTAAAGGTAGGAATCCCAATTATAACACTGATCGCATTAAGAAACAAACCAACCAACCACACACATTATGTATGAGCCATAAAATTGCATCAGACGTGTCTCTGAAGTCTTAAAACATTAATCTATTTCCAAACTAATATGAATTGGGCAGCAATATATGTAAAGACAGATGTGTTTATATGCTTAGCATATTCCGCTAGAATCAGACCGATAAATAATTTCCACTGAAGAAAACAGTCAGCATTTGTTACTTACAAGTGAATATTGCCATCTACTGGGTAGGTGTGGTAAGGCAGAAGAAAAAAATCAAGACTGATGTCATATTCTACGTATTTTCAAATATTTGTTTAAGTTTTATATTAAGTTTATATGTCTAGCCTGGTGAATAATCAGTGTTTCTAAAAAAAAAAAAAAAAAGTTTCATCTGCTCCAGATGAGTTTCTTCTTTTAGTATAAACTTCTCCAAGGAACTATCTGTATCAACTGAGAAAGATCAAATCTGGTGGCTTTTTCAGAAGGAAGAAATTTCAGTGAGTGGTCATAAATGCAGAACCTTTTGGTAAGAGTCACACAAAAGGGCAGTTTTATTTACCTTACATGAGTAATGCCTCATTGTGAATGAGATTTAGTCCCACCAGTCACAGGCTCAAAGAGAGTTTTTGAGTTTTAATACCTTCAAGTATGAAGTTTTAACAGCCTCAGATATAGATTTGTAATGTATTGCATTTAAATCCACTGTATAAACAAAGAATAAGTATCACATGAGATTTTTAATTACTGCTGTAGGCAGCTGCTTTGTAATGAGCGTTTGCTTATCCTAACAGTTCTGATATTATCTAGTCTAGTAGGGTGACTATGTTTTTTTTTCTCTTTCCCCACCCTGCTCATTTTTGATTGCTTTTCCAAATTGCTTTTCTACTGATAAAAAACTTTGAAAAGGGTGAAGTTTGATTTTACAACAGGCATAGAAGTCACCATCATTAAAAAAAGAGGCAATAAAATTTTATTTTATTTTACTTTAAAAGATATTGCTAGAGAATCATCTTGTACTAAAAGGTTTTGTATTGCTGCCATTAACAGCACATCTTGAAAAATTCTGGAGAGCAGCCACGCTACAATATGATGAAAATATTGGGAAAGAAAAAAAACAGATTGAGAGCTTACCTGGGATAGGTATTATTTTCAGTTGCAGGATCTTTCTCAAGCCAGCTTTCATAAAGAGACTTATTTTCATAACCTTCATCAGGGCTTGAAATCTAGAGAGGAAAATATTACAATCTCATTGGAAGTACCTCTAACTCAATTTCTTATCAGAGGAGACCTTTACAGCTATTTCCATCATTCTGAATCAAGAGGACTGCTGCAGGGAAGTACACAGACACTGTTTACACTTGTTACACACACTTACGGATCTCAGCCATGAAAAGCATCTCATAGGCACTTGGAATCAACCACAGACAGCGGAGGAGAGCAGGTTAAAAGCTCAAGGACACTAGCTGGAGCTCATCCACTTGTGGGGAAAGTGGATGGGGGATTTCTAGGACATCTTACCACTATACAGCACTGTGTGTGCATACACAAGAGCATATATAATACCGTGGAGTTTCTCCAGCAGCCGGGATGTCTCAGCTGCTTTCCTTTCAGCAGGCAAGGGGACACAAAAGCCCCAGCTCTGCAGGGGTTTCCCCGCACAGCAGCAACTTTCTCTCAACAGGCTGAGCCTGAAATTTGAGTGTTTTTTCTATAGGAAATGTACAAAAGAATTGTGCTAGAAGGAAGGATCAGAACCAGTCACTATAGTACAGCAATGCCAAGGGGACTCAAGCAAGACTTGAGAAACATTGTGCAAGACACTCTATATACAAATGTATATCCCACCCTTACCTCAAAAAAAATAAAAAAAAACATGTAAAGAGGATAAAAAAGTTAAATACTAGTACAGTCATCACACAGCTACAAAAACTATGAAAGAATATAAAATTAGTTGACCAAAGCTCCTAGAAAATCTATGGCAGAGATAAAAATAAAGCAAGACTGGTCTCCATCTACACTCAAACAATCTTTAATATATATAATCCTTTAAATGTAAGATCGGTTATGATGTGCAGAGGACTGTTGTTTTTTTTTTCTCCAAAACAGAAAACATAAATGTTCATGACTAGATACATTGTCTCACAGTGTTGTCAGGACTGTAAAATTCACAGACTCCAAACTGAAAATCTAAAGTGTTCTGACCTCTGAGATTATGTCAGCAGCTAGCAGAAAAATAACAACTTTGTGATGCAACTGCTTCACTGCTGTCATTTTGAGGGCACTTTGGTCAAGTTCTAGGGCAAAATTGAAAACAGCACATTAATAAGAGGAAGGTGAACTTGGACATATGGGAGTAAAAGTACTCTATGCTCTTGCAGAGATATTATTCTGACAGCTCTGGTCATGCAAAATCCATTGGCCAACTTTTTCATACAGCACTGAGAGCCTAATAAAACACACTATTTATTTGCCCTGTCATAGATCCAAATCTAGAACCAGCATAAGCTTACTGACATAAAAAAGGAAAAAGGAAAGGAAAAAGTAAAAGAAAGGAAAAATAGGATAGATAAACCACTCCAGATTCAAATCATGGCATTTCCAGTGTTAAAAGTAAGCATTTGAAAATCACTCAGGATGAATGCATCTAGTGGAGTGGGAGAGTAATAGCTGGAGTAGCAGTCATCGTACCAAGTGCCATTAAAGAGAGGATTTTTACACTGGACCAAGTCACCTGAGTTCCCTTAATATCAGGGAGAAAAAACAATTTGAAAGTTCTGTAAATACAAGATAGATAACCACACTTGGTCAAGTGAATCTCATCCTAAAGGTACCTATTTCTAACCATTGCCTTTAATGGGAGCCTATGTTGCTTAGGTCAGACAGAGCTGTCTTCTGTTAATTGATATGAATCCAGATCTGAAGATAGTAACAATGACTTGTCACATTCTGTCTGGAGAAGAGGCTCACAGGAGACCTTATCACTCTCTACAAATACCTGAAAGGAGGTTGGAGTGGTGCTGGTGTTGGTCTCTTCTCCCAGGCTACTAGCAATAGGACTAAAGGAAATGAACTTAAGTTGCACCAGGGGAGGTTTAGATGGGATATTAGGAAGAATTTAGTTGCTGAAATGGTACCAAGGCACTGGAATGGGCTGCCCAGGGAGGTGGTGGAGACACCAGCCCTGGAGGTGTTCAAAAAACGAGTAGATGTGGCACTTGGGGACATGGCTTAATGGCCATGATAGTGTTGGGTGATGGTTGGACTTGATGATCTTAGACATCTTTTCCAACCTTAATGATTCTATGACTTATGCTAGGTGCCTGATTTGGTTAACTCCTCATACCACCAACGAAGTTTCAAGCTTTAATGGACCACAGTCTTTCAGCCTTACAATAATTCACCCTAAGAGGCAAAAGCAAAGGAGACATGATTAGACCCCTTGTAATCATGCAAATCCATATATCTCACCTGTTACAAAATCTGCTCAATATTTCAGCATTTGCTACACTATTCCAGGGACTCAGTGAGACATGAAAGAGAGTCAGAGGGAACAGAGAGAGAAAACAGCGGCTAGCCAACGTGAAAATGAAAAGATAAACTTTTGCACACAAAATGGAAATTTAAAATGCAATTTACTTCCTTGAATGCTTTTCATTTTAGAGAACTGATCTTGCTCAAGTGTTTTATTATCTTGTTTTTATTATTATTATTTTTTAGTATACATTGCAAATTTTATTCCACATATGTCAGTGACATTTCAACCTTTCTAAGGATTACAGAGAAACTGTGAGCCTGGACTGTACGTCACTGATGGGATGCTTTGCTATGGATTTTGATGGGACCAAGATTCTTCCAGCAAAGCTGTAAAATAAACCCAATATTATTCAATAATCCAATTTTATTCTATAAACATGAAGTCACAAATAATAGACATGCTGACTTCGTACCTCTTTTGTCAGACTATACACCAGTTTGTAGAGAAGAGGGGTGCAGTCAACTCTTAATGTGTAGTTACCTGAAAATGAAATAAAGACACGGGAATTTTCCCTTCACATACCAGTGGCATTATCTTCTTAATGAATTAAACCCTGCAGTCCTTTCTTAGACAAACTTCCTAACTCCCAGGCAAGAATTTAGATCTTGCATCAAAATATAAGCAGAAACAGGCTACTTAGTCACATCGTATAAGCTACTGCTACTACACAACAATGATGTACTGGCTATAGTTCCCACACAGCAATGTAATTAAGCCTTCCCATTGTTCTAAAATATGCCTCACTATCCCTCATTAGCTACAAGCCCTTGTCACTAATATGCTTCCCAAAACAGAAGACAATTTTTGTAGGATGCTAAGAATAAAGTTAGCATATTCAGGAACTGTGAAGGAGGAAAGACATTCCCTGCAAGATGTTTTAAGTCTTTCAATGCAGCTGCTTCTTCTCTTATCATAAAGAAACTTCTTAAATGTTTTTGCAGACTGTGTCTGAAAGATACGTCATCTTCTCACTAAGAGACTTGCGAGACATTTGGCATTTTACATTTCAGAACTAAATCTCACCCAAATAAGAGGCAACAAAGATGCAGAGTAATGTATTCATCTAGTGTCTCTTAAATCTCCTCTTTTGCCACCATGCTGTGGCTTCTTCACTTTACACCCATGAGGTTTCCACACTGTCTATGGGCTACGTTGAGGTAGATAAGTACCTCATACTAAAGCTGTCAGTTACAGCAGCAAAAGCCCCATCAAAAAGAAACTATTGCCACATCTGAGGCAGACAGGACCATAAAGAAGACTCCTCTACAGACTACAGTCACTGGACAGCAGCTGGGCAAACACCTCTGCCCTCCAACACAGACAGGAATGAAGAGGGGAAGAGGAAGGAGAAGTCTGGGGCATAATAAAACATAAGGTCTCAGGTAACACAGTTACTAGGTTTTGATATTACTTTGGACCTTTGGGTCATACTTTGCACAGTGTGCAATGTCAGAAGAGGACTAGACTGATGATTCCAGAAAACCCTATGATGGAAATAAATACTAGATATTGTTAATGATGTTTCCAAAGAGAGTAAGTCACAAAAATGGCCAAAGGGATGACCACTATACTTCTTTTCATTGCTAAAGGACAATGAATAGAAATAATTTGCTGTCCAAAACATGGCATAAGAAGTGCTGTGGAGAATGTATGATGATATGCAAAATAACTGGCTGAGTATATGGATGGTATGGCTCTACAGGGGATTTTAATGCTCAGTCAGGTGAAAGATGTCCAAGATACTTGAAACAGTACACTGAATATAGTGTTCTCCTCATTACATATTTCTTTTCCAGTGGTTTTACTTTCACATTTTCTTCAATGCATAAAGCAAGAGACATGTTTGAATAATCAAGATTTAGAAGAAAATTGTTAAGGCAGCAGTATGTTGGCTGCAAACCAGCTAAAAAAAAAAAAGTGTTACAATCCATGCTGAGAATATGAAGCAGTTGTAAAGCTATTCTTTCATTCGTGAGATCTTCTAGGCGAGAAATTCCACTCTACTTTTTACACAGCATGTAGGCTGCATAATTGAAGTAAGAGCTCAAACCCACCCCATACCCAGCTCCAACTGAGCATTTAGAAACTGAGTTTGGCTTTTCTTCCTTCCCAGTCCTTTAGAGACAGATGAAATTTTCAGCTGAGAGGAATAAAGAGAGTTCTAAAATATGGCTGTTGATACCTATTTTATTCACACACAGTAAGCCCAAATAAGTTGGGTTTAAGATGGGAAGAGCAATGCCCTGGATAACTGAGGTTATGATGCAGGGCAGCTTCATAAGACTCTACTGATTATTATTTCAGCACAGACAACAGTGAGTGAAGTCTTTCTGTAATAAAGCTCAGTGTAATTTAAGAAGGATTTTGTGATTCAGGTCATAGTGTTAGGCCCAAAATTCAAAGTCCAGTTTCTAAGCAGCATTCCTGGATGACAGTTTCTTCTAATAATCTGAAGGGCATAGTAAATCACATAATGGTGCATCAGGTCTTTTGTGAAACACTTTTCAGTGCTTATTTTTCTGGAGGAGACATGCCATAAAACATAAGTGACTCCCTGCACATTGTCCCTGCTCATAGCAATGAACAAAGGTGACCGTGCTGCTCCAAAGCACCAAAATGGGTCCTATATCCACAAAATGTAAGCTTAAGGTCTCAACACAAATTATATTAAGATCATGATAAATTAGTGCCCCAAAATACTATAACTCCATGGGGAAAGGAGCTGGAGTTGCAAGCAGAGCAAGAAGCAGTCTGTCATATCTTAAAATTCTAATTCTGAATTAAAGCCAGTGCGGTTAGGAGAGAGTTTAGCATTCAGACTACTCAGTTTATTAGCAGAAAATACTAAACTCCTCCACAGAAGATGTTCTGGACTCCAGATATGTAGGCTGCAGCTCATGGATGGCACTATTTTCAAGAAGAAAGCAACATGAGAATTTAAGTTTTTCTCTCACCAAAGAGGCTGTGGAGTCTCCTTCTCTGAAGAATTTAAAAAACTACTTGGATGTGATCCTGGGCAACCTGCTCTAGGTGAACCTGCTTTAGCAGGGAAGTTGGGCTAGATGATCTCCAGAGGTCCCTTACAACCACTACCATTCTGTGATAATTGTGTGATATTCTCTCCACTTAATTCTGTATTTGCTACACCTATTTTGAACATCACATTATCTAGCCTATATTTGCCAGCTCTGGATGCAACAAATAACATACAGTGAACTATTAAAATTGACATCTGTGAAGTAAAGTGAGTTTAAAAACAAAAGACACACCTTCTATGGATGAATCTGAGTTGATGTAAGCAACTGCCCGTTCCTGGAGGACTCTGGCATTTTCCTGGGGTTATAAAAGTGTAATTATTACTTTCAATTAATGACATTGAGTCAAAGAGTATGCTAAGTACACTGTTTTTTACAGCATTGCCTGTAAGAACCCAGTCAGGATAAGTAGCACAATGTACCTTGCTAATTATATTAATGTTTAAGGATGGGTCAACTATCTGAAAAGAAAGGCACTCCTGCTTTCTAGGACTTAAATGGGAAAAACAGCCACAAAATGTAGGCCCTGCATGCTGCATCACACAGGAGCAAGACAGAACAGGAAAATTACTGAACAGCACTGTCAATTAAGGTTATACATGTCTTTCAACTCTGCACATGCAGTGCTTTTTGAACATGCAACATGGGACTGTGAGGTCAGCAAGAATTCCTCTACGCTTTTAATTCCTACTTATTCATGTGAGCTCCCAGCACTGAACTCAGCTGTAACACTGATGAACTGAGTATTGCTGTAATTTCTAAACGCAACCAATTTCAAAAATGGGCAAATCAAAGCACTGACATTTTCTATCAAAAATAATTTGACTGTTTTGAGTCAACCAAGCATTGCTCTCATGTTGAATATACACACACACTTGTTTTATTTTTTGCAAACTGGTAATTACGTTTGAAATTTATATTCTAATCAGTAAGTGGCATTTTACAAAGTCTTGGCTTTGTGATAGATATTCTAATTAGGTTAGTAATTGCTATGTGATTCACTCAATTTATAACCCAAGTAATCATTTGTAAGTCATGTGAACTAAAAATTTAATTGGTAATTGATAAGTTCATAATGAATTAATATATTTAAAACAAACAGTAGAGGAGATTCTGCCAAAGAGTTTGGAGGGAGGGAGCCTGTATATACATACATATGCATATATTTGTGCAGAAACAGATTTGCAACATAAAGAAATTCCTTCATTTATGAACAACAGAGATTGTGTGACAAAAGGATCTTGCCACAGTTGGAGTTTTTTTGTTACATAGAAGATGGTGATTATCATGGGTTAATTTTCCCTGAGATTTAGTACATGACAGACTTGGCAGCTGCAGAAAACATGGGCGTAAGCACGTTTTTAGATAAATTGAATCTCATTTAGGTGTAAAAGTGTAGGAATGCACACCACCAGGATAAAGCAAGAAAATAATACTATAAAAACGTTGAGATTCAAATAGGAATTGTGCTCATGACTTTCCAATCTAGTACAGCTGTTGTTTCATGAAATAACAGATGATAGATTAATAGATATTAAAGTATTAAACAAAAAAAATCACACAACAGTAGCAATATGTGAGCAAATAAAAAATAAAATGAATTTGTTCATTAATTTGTCAATGATTATTTAAGTGTCACTGTTTCATATTCTTTGTACTTAAAACAATCATGTGCTTTTTCTTGATAGCAAGTAAATATGCACAGATATGTAAACAAAGAAATTACAAATAAAGTTTTATATACATTAAACTTTGTAAACCTGTGAACTATAGGTGGGATGAAACTTTAATGCCAACTCTCTAAAACCTCTCAGTAAATTATTTTTAAAAATAACTTATGCTTTCTTCATCTAATGTCCCACAAACAAAAAGTGAGATGCTTAAAGTCTATTGCAGCTGGAAGTCAGTGTATGGCGAAAGAATCCAAAGGAACAGAAAACTCAAGAGGTGTTAATGGAAGAACTGAGACAGCAATGTGTGAGTGCAGCCCAAAAAGCCAATCGTATCCTGGGCTCCATCAAAAGAAATATGGCCAGCAGGTCAAGGGAGATGATTCTCCCCCTCTGTTCTGCTCCCCTGAGACCTCACCTGGAGTACTGTGTCCAGCTCTGGAGACCCCAAAACAAGAGGGGCATAGACCTGTTAGATTTGGTTTAGAGTAGGGCCACAAAGGTGGTCAGAGGGCTGGAACACCTCTCCTGCAAAGACAGGCTGAGAATTGGGGTTGTTCAGCCTGGAGAAGAGAAGGCTCCAGGGAGACCTCATTGCAGCCTTCCAGTATCTGAAGGGGGCCTACAGGAAAGCTGGGCAGGGACTTTTTATGAGGGCTTGTAGTGATAGGACAAGGGGTAATGGCTTCAAACTGGAAGACAGGAGATTTAGATGAGAAATTAGGAAGAAATTTTTCACTATGAGGGTGGTGAGTCACTGGAACAGGTTGCCTGAGGAGGCCGTAGAGGCCCCAACATGTGGATGTGTTCAAGACTAGGTTGGATGGGGCTTTGAGCAACCTGATCTAGTGGAAGATGTCTCTGCCCATGGCAGGGGGTTTGGAACTAGATGATCTGTAAGATTCTTTCCAACTCAAACAGTTCTATGATTCTATGAAAATTATGCTTATACATAATCCAAAAAAGTTTGCTAAAAGCATTAAAAAATGTGAACTTGAGAATTTTGATCCACAGTCTTTGTTTCTTTATGTATTATATCTGATTTTATCAAGTTGGGAAGACAAACTTCTTTCTGAAGTCTCATGAAATGCGGATACTTTAATCTTAGCATTGAATCATAGTTCAGGAAAGCAAGAAACTGTTTGCAAGTGAAAAACTGAAGAAAAGCATCATGTGGGGTTTGGAACTAGATGATCTGTAAGGTCCCTTCCAATTCAAACTATTCTATGAATGACAGAATCCCCTTGGTGTTTGGGACTGTATTTCTGCTTTTGTTCCCTTCTCTGACAGGTGCCATTTTGCTGTTTAATTTTGTGGTTTACTGAAACAGATACCAATAAACTAAAACAAAAAGATTAAAGTATTTTATTGTATAGATTTTGAAAACTCTATCCACATATCTAAATATAAACTTGTAAATAAAATTCCAACAGAACAAGACAATATATTTCTGTTAAAGCTTTCAGTACTAGTAAATTGATATAGTTCAGCAGAAATCTGTTTCATCAGACAATTCTCTGCTTGCTGTATTTCTAATTTGTATTTTACAGGCAAAGCAATGAAAGCTTTTGTAAGACCTGTATTTTTCACTTGGGCTGAAAAGTCCACCTATGGGGTTAAGAACTGGACACGCCCAGCAGTGAAAGGAAGAGGAAAAACATTTAGAAACACACTTCTGAATTTCCCAGTGTGCTTCTGTCAGGAATACAAAGATCCCAGTACAGAATTAATCAATGTCCTGCCCCTGAGACTCTACAGTACTAAAAGTTCCTTAGGAATTTGGAACTATTCACTCACAGATTACCTACCCTTCCATTTGCCCAGGAGGATTAATTTCCACAAAAAAGGCTTGGTGTGCTTATGGATCACAGCTACATGATCTGGACTTTAGTTTATAGAAACCACAGAATTTCTCCAGTAGAAAGTTAGAAAATAAACCAATATAGGTTATATAAAATGCTATCATTCTGTTAAATGAAGAATTAGATTTCCACATAGAGACTACTGAGGGCCATTAGCTTTGAATCAAAGTCGATTTTTAAATCTTAGAAGAGTTAGGTTACTTGTGCTGTAAGAAGTTAGGGAGGTAATTTGTATAAATATATAAGGGCCTCACAGCACCTGAAGGAGTCTGTTGTGCTTCAGTATTACCTTGAAGCTGTTGATTACAATTTAGAAATAGATGACCCTGGATACTGCAGCTGCCAGCAACAGACTTTCAAGCTTTGACTTCTTTACAATATTTTGAATTTACCTCAGCCCATTCTGTGGAACCCAATAATCCAAATTCTTCTGCATCCCAGCTAGCAAAAATAATAGTTCGCTTTGGTCTCCAACCTGCAATCACATAGTTAAACTTGAAAATTCAACTTAAAGTTAGAAAGTTTATTGAAAGATCATTGCAGTTAATTGAAATAACTTTTAAAATAGCACTTAATAGATATAGCAGTGAAAAAAACTCCTCTCTAAACTCCTTAGAGGAGCATATTATTGCAGAGGCATTTTTTTCTTAATGCAATATTTTCATTCCAGACAACTATGAGTGTACTATGACACTGATGAGATACATGAGGGGATAAATTCAGCCAACTAAGATGCAATGGTACATATGCATCTCTTCAACAAATTTGCATCTTTCATAATGAGAAATAGAACTTTCTGAGGAGGTGAAAAGTTAAATCAACGCAATGGCTTATGGGAATATTCAGCACAGTTCTTCAAAGCTGCTATTTTCCATACCCATCATTTTACATCTATAATAACTAAGTTACCTTCCATCTTCATTCTACCAAAACTCCGTACAACCTCTTGCAGAAGAGCTGCACCAGTAGTTGGATCGATACCACCGAATACCCAAGAGTCTCTGTGACCTCCTAAAATAATGTATCTATCTAGAAACAGACAATATCAATCCTTAATTAACAATGCATTTACATTACTTGTATTTCCTTTGACTGCATCCCCACTTCAGGTTAATACCAGTGCTAGAAATTTATTTTTTAAGGTAATCTGCAATCATTCTCTGGCCCTACTGAGGTGTATAAATGAAAACAACAGATATATTGTACATATTTTTCCACTTGTATGTCTTTCATGTATGTAACCTGCTACTAGATACCAACAATAGTATGCTGAGGTCCCAAATCGTCGCTAGTTTTCTGTACTTCACATTGTGTTAATTTTTGCAAAGGCAAAATGCATAAATGATGTAAGGGGAAATCTACTGTAAAATGACAAATGTTATGAAAGAAATCTCTAACATCTATCGTTCTAGCATTCCCATTCAAATATATTCTTGGGGATGCCAATGAAAAACAGTATGATGGGAGGAACAGGACAACTGTTAAGGGTTTCTCAGATTCTATATTATCTAGCTATCTAAAAAAATAATATTCTTGCAACCTGCGAACAATTTCACCAAACACAAAATAAAAAAGGAATTAAAATCATCAAGTGCCCGATGTTCACCTGGTTCCACAGCTCCTCTGAGGATGCCAATGACGTTGTAAATTCGTGTTATTTTATTGTTTGTATGGACATGCATTCTGACTTTTCTGAAATGAAAAGCAGTATGGAGTAAAGCATTTCTGACTGAGAGGGTCAGAAATTAGCATAAATAACTTGTCAGAAAGCTTGTGCTTCTGCTCCACTTTGTGTGTTCAGAGTTGATCTAAGCTGTTATGCTGAATCAGTGTCCCATTTTTTATTTCAGGTTAACCTGCTGACAGAAAGATGCTTTAGAAACAACCCTATGAAGTGGCCCAATCAATAACCTTTCAAACATTTCCAGAATTTATTGAATTGTTATTTATGGGTGTCAACCAGACAATTGCATATTAGAGGAGTAAAATGAAAAGCACATACAGTAATTAAAAATAGATTTAGATTTTGACTAAATTATAATTGTGGATATACGTATTTCTATAATGAATACAAATACTAGAAGCTTTGGGTTTCTAGTCCAATTCTAGTATAATTCCCAGTAAAATCTGCTTGTGAAATTTTATATAAAGGAAGAAAATAAAATATTAGAAGAACCAAAAATAATGTAGCATTCAGCCCTTCCTAACCTGCAGAAGGAACAAAACATCAAACAATGCTTTTGTTGTGTGTCTGGCAAAACCCCAGAGCTTCACATTTGAAGTTATCTTTTCAGCAGCAAATCTGCGTAGCTGTCAAAATCAAAACCTACTTCAGGACAGCTACTGGATCTTTGCCCAGAAAATAATTGACACCAGTGCCTTGAGCACGCATACACTTGTACATTTGCCATGTGGAAGTGACTTTCTGCCTAGACTCAAAAGGTTCATTTTGATATGGAGCTACTCTGAGAAAGAAGTTTTTGTAGGATTAGCCCATATTTACAAAACTGTTACCCTATCAAGTAGGAAGATGTTAAAAAGTGCATTCAAAAAATATTTCCCATATACATGTTTTGTGTGTGAATCACACTGTTTCTTTTCTTACTGTCTCACATCAAGACATTCTAAGCAGCATCTTAATTATGTCAAATATGTTTCTTGATATGCCTGGGAGGCTTCCAGTGGACAAGAGAAACATACATAGAAGAGAACTACAGAACTGTCAGTCCTTCCCTGTGGATTGGTACAAGCTGGTTGTCTTATTGTCCCCTTGGTCATCAGAAACAGAAAAAAAAGACCAAACTTGAAGTGAGGAGGAAGTTTAGGGTTAATTCAACAGTATTAATAAATGTCTACCTACAGTTATATAGCCATTTTGAAAAGAACATGTGAAACAACGTCTGCACTGTAAGTAAGGATTAAAGTTGGAATGACAGGGCCAGACCTATACCTTCTGAATCTGTCTATCCATTGCCACTAGGGACATTGACTAAAACCATAGTTTTCATAATTATTAGAAATTGAAAATAAGTTATCACTGAGTGATGCCCACTCAGAAGGATGTGAATTTCTCTAGAATATCTCTAGATGTGTGGTATCAGTTTTTTTCTTGTTGAGATATTTTTTTCCAATATGTTATAAATAGTAAAGTGTTAAAACAGACCTTGTGGAAGAGTTGTCTGCAAATCCTGGCCCTATGTTATAAGACACATTGAGACTTCCCTTCCAGCTGCTGTCTGGAGCTCCTGGTCCTCCCATTGCACTGTTAAGTGAAAACCAAAATAAATGTAGATAACTTAGGCTAAAATCTTAAATTCCTTTAATGATTACTGCACCTAAAACAACGGGGGGTTACAAAATTCTTAAAAACATTATGCCAGAAACAGATTGCTTTGAATTTTCCACATTTTCTGAAGCAAACACGACTACAAAGGAGCAGCAAATACAAGTAGCAGCAAAGATGTTACCATTTTAGTATAAAAAATTTTGCTGCACATTTGTAATTCCTGACTTCTGGTGAGGAGGACTGATGCATACTCACCGTAATAATACTTCTGCATCATGATATCCAATGGGATGAACTGGGATTTTGGGAATCCCTACCCCTTCATTAACCTTATACCTGAAAGTGTACTCTGAGAAATGAGAACAAAATGTCAAGTGTACAATGGTTTCAGCAATTTTCACCAAACTTGAAATATTTGTGAACAGTGCAGCCACACAGTGGCCATAAGCATGCATGATTTTTTTTAATTCTTATATCATTTCTCAGCTATTGCTTCTAGGAAATCAAAATGTAATGACATATAAACAACTCAATAGTGTATTTGCACAAATGTGTAAGAGAAGTGCCCACATTTGATGGGAAGTTTAACTTGCTGTCAATCCATATTATTACATCTGCTCAAAGCTGACTGTGGGATAACCAAGCTGCTGTGTGAGGTGGAGGTGGCTCCTGTGCAGCCTGTTGGCAAGCTGCAGAAGACACCTGGAGATGCATTTACCTATGTTTCAGACAGACAATATCTCTGAATTTGGTGGGCCAGACACACACACTCTACCTTGATTTTTTCAGTAGGTGGTTTTCTTTTGCCCCAAACAATGGTCACAAAAAGCCAGTGAGCTTTCCAGAATCACCCTGTATTCCCATTCCATTAACAGACAGGACTGGTGGGCACCTTAGTTCAGACTGGAGAAGGACAAGACAACCACATAGTGCCAAGTTTCAAGAGACTCCAGGCCACTATTATTTTTACTATAGAAATTTTGCTTCCTGTAAAGAGGATTTTAACCTGGTTTTCTGTTTGAAATTTAGGAACAGCAAGGAAACATACTTCAAAGCAAAGCTATTACTTCTCCTCAAAGGCCGACTATAATCTAGTTTAAACTGGTCCTCTTGAGAAACAGATATTTTAAAATTACTATAAATTCTGAGCCATTCTCAGCTACTTCACAATCTGTAAACCTACATGTCCTGCTTTTCTAAGAGTTATAAGGCTGGGATGATACAAAGAGATTTTCCTAAAACTTTACTTCTCCTGCTTAACTCAAAACCAACCAGTTGAAGTGACATACATGTAGAACCTTAGTACCTTAGTCTGGAATAGCAAAATTACCAACTGCTAAGATTAATTTCAAGCAGCTTTTTTCGTTCCATCTGTACTGAAAGAGTACAGATCTTTCACTCACCTTTTGCAGGATAACCTGGTGTTAGAGGGTCCCCAGCTCCATTCAGGTTCAACACATTCCCACGCTGGGCTCCTCCACCTGGAAGGTTCCAGCCATCTGGATAAGCATCTACTCCTGGGGCACAGTAGTCAGCAGGGTCTGAATAAAGTATGATCCCTTGGGCTCCTGCTAATATGGCATTTTTAACCTGTGAAATTATTTGCTTTTAAGAAAGGCACTGTGGTTTTGTTTTTGTCTTTGTTTTTCTTTAATGCAGTAAAAAAAATCTGAATGTTGCCATTAACTTCCATGGGAACATTGCTTTAGAAGTTATATACATGGAAGAGTGAAAATGGCCATGGACACAGGAGAACAAAGCACAGTGAAACACGGTATATTCATTATTTATGTCAGAGTCCTTAGTTTATTTCTTAGCTTTAAGTTGTAGCCCAATGCTAAGAAATAAAGCACACAATATAAAAATGAGGCACAAAACCTGACCACTATCCCCACTGTTCCACTATCACCAGTTCTGTCAGAGTTGTTGTCTAAAGTCAGAAGAGTTACTTATTCAACCTCTGAGCATCAGACTCCCTGTCAAAAACTTACTTCTTCAAAAACTACAGCAATTCTATGGATGAAAAGTATTAAGGACCTTGGCTTTATAGACTACTCAGTTCCCATATCTAATCTCTTGCAAGAAGTGCCTAAGGAGTTTGCAGTCAGCACAGTCTCAGGAGGTTAATATTTATCTGGTGTTATTGTTTTGGAAGTTATTAGAATGCAGTCAATTACAGGCTTCCTTCTGCTCCTATATTCCAACTCCCAGCCTTCATAACTCCTGCAACCTTTCCATGAGTAGTGTTTGACCCACAGAGGAAAAAATAAACCACCATTCTTACTTTGTTTCCTCTGAAGACCTTCCCATATCTGGCAATGACAATCTTCCCTGTACAGTTAATCCCCATTTCACGTTCCAGCTTAAAAAAATCTTCGGTACGACCATAATTCACATATACCAGATCTGCCTGCACAGGAAAGAAAAGCACTTTCATGGAAATTAGTCCCTGAACAAGCAAAATACACGTTTTCAGAAATACAGTTTTATTCACTATGTATGATGTAGTTGGGTGGGGTTTTTTTCTGTTTTGGTTTGGTTTGGGTTTTTTTTGCATTTCTACAAATGAAATCCATTGTCTATAAAAACAGTAGCAAAAGTTATCCATGATATTCTGTAGGAAGCCTTGGCTTATACTGCTGACCGTTCCATCTTATTCTACACTTGACAGCAGCCCTATAAACTGAAGTTGAAAACTAAACCTATGTACTTTGCTAAACTCACAAACTTCTATGGTCCTGAAAAAAAAAAAAAACAATATTCCTTGCATATACGAACAGTTACTATCATATAATTTCATCCATTTATGCAATGCAGTGCTGTCCTTGACTTATTCCTCCCTGATGAATTATCAGATGAAGTGAGGGACTTTTGTAGCCTTTGAAGACGGTCACTTAATCCAAAATGTCTTCCGGATTGATTTCTATATTGCTATTTCTATTTAAGCAAGCCCTTTCCATATGACTGAGTAATGTGGAGTAATCTGAGGTGTATCCAACATTTTCTATAAAGATAAAAGCTTTCCACTTACATGACTCAGAGTTGTAGCCATCTGAGAAAGTTTTTTTTTTTTGTAGGAGACTCCTACCTTCCTAAACTCCACACAGTATGTGGCCTAGCTGTCCTTAAGTGTTCCTTTATACTAACAATTAATTAAAACAACTACAACAAATATTTTGAGAAGTTGAAGCAATCTATCCCAGCAAGTGTTTTGCAAAATATTACTTCAGCTAATAACAGCCTTACATCATTTTTTTTCTTACCTCTGTCACTCCTTGTGCTGAAAAAGCATTATATGGTGGTAGTATACCAGTAACATTTTCATACCCCTGTGGAGGTGGTTCAAACAATGATGTGTTGAAAATCTATCAACAAATAACAGAAGTCTTTGGTCAAACACTTTACCTCCAGGAAAAACTTTGTACACTAAGCTTGGTTATTGCAAATTATATGCTAGTTTCCATAAATTGTTAGCAAAAAATACAATTCCAACTAGCATACATGAGTTCAAACAGAAAAGGAGTAACATTTCTTGTAACAGAATGCAGACATAAATACAGAGAGACAGAATCATAGGTTCACAGAATTATTTGGGTTGGGAAATACTTATAAGATCATCAAGTCCAACCATAAACCATTTGATGGATCACTTCTCTGAAGATACTCATCAGTCACTGCCTGAATCTAAGCAAAGCAGCAGCTGAAATTTGCCAAGAGGTGGTGAGCACAAAAGGACACCTAGTTCATCTATGCCATCACAGATGCTGCCGTGAAGCAAAAATTGTACAGATGTTCAAGCAGAGATTGGGCAGGCACTTGGAAGAGAGATCTAACAAGGGTCGCTAACTGGATGAATACTTGGAAAAAAAGGGCTAATGAGGATGTAAAGATGTATTCTTAATCTGAACCAGTATGGCCATTCTTACACCTTGTGGTCTTAATGCATTGGTGTTAACCACAGGCTCTCCATACACCCTCTCTCTACTGCATGAGGCACAGAGATTTCAGTTACTCTGCTGTTCCGCTGCAGAGTCTGGGAAACCATTTCATTATATGAGTTTACTTTGCACTGGATTTTTTTTTATCACATTATAAAGCACATGCCAGGATGAGTGGATGGGAAAACAGAGGAAGACATTGTTTCTTTAAAGAAGTCTTACATGAATACAGTTTAATCATTAAAAACATCACCTCATTCCCTTGGTCATCAATTATTGAGATGTAGTTTGGCCGCATTTCATTTGGGTATGAAAGAAGCACATCATAATGAACGAGTTCTGCTGAATCCAGTCCAAATTTCTTCCACTGTCCTTGAATTTGCTTGGCAAGAAGAAGATTCTGCTCAGTTCCTGCGAGGTGAGGCAACTTGGTAAATGAGCTAGAATAAAACAGAAAATTCCTAGTAAGCAGCGAAAGCAGAGAGGCACAATATCAAATTGAGATCAGTGTGTATAAATCTTACCTTCAAAGCATATGCATGGAATGTAAGGTCTTAAAGTCTGAGTTGTATAACATGTTTGTTTATCAGTCTGTATTGGGATAAGCACAAAATATAGTCAGAACAGAGGATCTTTCCTGAAGCCTTAAGATAAGTCAGCTGAACTTTTCTCTGCATAACAGAAACAGCCACATCTACACACATGCAATGAAAATCGGTGTCAAAGACAGTCAGCAGAAGAATATGAACAGTATGGAAGGAGCAGAAAGAGATACAGAAAAGCTTCACATTGAGAAAGGAGTCTTCCAAATAAATCTGATGGGTTTGTACATTCTTGGCATAACATGCAGTGATAAGTTTAAATGTCAAATTATCTGTAAAGATTTTTTTTTTCCTTAAGATTTCAAAAAATAAAAGCCTTCTCAACAACATTGACATCCAGATTAGATATATAAAGGTGATAAACAGAAAAAATACCCAGCCCCTCTGGGCCTTCGTACACGAAGCTGGCTACAATTCATTTGGCCACTGAACAGATGAGTTACGCTGGTTGCTGATCAGTCATCTGGGTTCTAAGCACCAGCTTCAAACTCCCAACAGGGTACGTGTTAATGCCTGCCCCACAGATGTCAGATATCATTAATTACCATTCATTAGTGGTACCAAGTATCATGATTAGTACCACTTCAACCTGTCAGTTCAGACTATTTTCAACCCTTGTAACAGCTTGTTCTTCAGTATTCCTCAGCTTCCAAACAAGAAAGTTTCAGGAGATAATGTCCAAAATCTTGTTAAAGTCAAGGACGTTACAGCCCCTTTAATATCTGCACTCATTCCCAGTCATTTCCTCACAGAAGGCAATCATAGAATCATAGAATCATAGAATCATAGGGGTTGGAAGGGACCTCGAAAGATCATCTAGTCCAACCCCCCTGCCAGAGCAGGACCACCTAGAGTACATCACACAGGAAGGCATCCAGGCGGGTTTTGAATGACTCCAGTGAAGGAGACTCCACAACCTCTCTGGGCAGCCTGTTCCAGTGCTCCGGCACCCTCACAGTAAAAAAAAAATTTCCTGATATTCACTTTGAACCTCCTATGCTCCAATTTGCACCCATTACCCCTTGTCCTATCATAGGTCATCACTGAAAAAAGCTTAATTCCATCTTCATTCCATCATGCTGATCATATAAATGAATAGTAAATAAATGCTGACTCTCCCTAACTATCTTGGTGTCCTTCATGTGTTGGGAAACAGATTCCAGAAGGATGTTTGGTCCCCCTTCCAGGGACTGAAGTGAGGCTGACCAGCCCACAGTCACCCAAGGTTGTCCTTCTTGCCTTAAAAATCAGCACAATATCAGCCTGTTTAAGCCACCAGGTTCTTCTTTCAGTCACCAGAACATCTCATAGACAGCAGCCTTGTACCCATAGCAACCAGGTCTTCCATGTGAATCCCTCCTCTGCCCTGGTTGGAATGCATCTAGATTCTCCGAGCAAACCACAATCTTCTGCCCTCTGTTGTTGTCTTCCCCTCTCTTTAAATTGTGTGAGTCTGCACAGAGGTCTGGAAGCAACCTTTGCCAAAGCTTGTTGCCTGTCTTCTCTCTGCACTTTAATCCTCCAGAGTATTTTAAGTATCTTTTAATTCCTTAAGTACTCCAGTTTAAACACTACATGTGCCATAACGTGAACAACACATGATGTTTTTCTTCAGTTTTTCACTTGCAAACAGTTTCTTGCTTTCCTGAACTATGTTTCAAGATTAAAGTGTCCACATTTCCTGAGACTCATAGTTTGTCTTCCCAACTTGATAAAATCAGATATAATACATAAAGAAACAAAGACTGTGGATCAAAATTCTCAAGTTCACATTTTTTAATGCTTTTAGCAAACTTTTTTGGATTATGTATAAGCATAATTTTCATAGAATCATAGAACTGTTTGAGTTGGAAAGAATCTTACAGATCATCTAGTTCCAAACCCCCTGCCATGGGCAGAGACATCTTCCACTAGATCAGGTTGCTCAACGCCCCATCCAACCTAGTCTTGAACACATCCACATGTTGGGGCCTCTACGGCCTCCTCAGGCAACCTGTTCCAGTGACTCACCACCCTCATAGTGAAAAATTTCTTCCTAATTTCTCATCTAAATCTCCTGTCTTCCAGTTTGAAGCCATTACCCCTTGTCCTATCACTACAAGCCCTCATAAAAAGTCCCTGCCCAGCTTTCCTGTAGGCCCCCTTCAGATACTGGAAGGCTGCAATGAGGTCTCCCTGGAGCCTTCTCTTCTCCAGGCTGAACAACCCCAATTCTCAGCCTGTCTTTGCAGGAGAGGTGTTCCAGCCCTCTGACCACCTTTGTGGCCCTACTCTAAACCAAATCTAACAGGTCTATGCCCCTCTTGTTTTGGGGTCTCCAGAGCTGGACACAGTACTCCAGGTGTGGACTCATGAGAGCAGAGCAGAGCAGAGCAGAGGGGTAGAGTACCTCCCTTGACCTGCTGGCCATATTTCTTTTGATGGAGCCCAGGATAACGATTTGCTTTCTGGACTGCACCTGCGCGTTTTTGGCTCACGTTGAGCTTTTCATCAACCAGCATCCCCAAGTCTCTCCTCACGACTGCTATCAATCAACTCATTGCCCAGCCTGTATTTGTGCCTGGGATTGCCCTGACCCAGGTGCAGGACATTGCACTTGGCCTTGCTGGATTTCATTAGGTTTGCATTGGCTCACCTCTTAAGCCTGTCAAAGTCCCTCTGGATGGCATACCTTCCCTCCAGCATGTTGACCACACCACACAGCTTGGTGTCATCTGCAAAATTCCTGAGAGTGTACTCAAACCCTCTCTCCATATCAACGACAGAGATGTTAAATAGCCCCTGTCCCAGCACCAGTCCCTGAGGAACACCAGTTATCACCACTCTCCACTTGATCACAGCTCTTTGATTACAACAACGCAGCTAACGCTTTAACCTCTGAGTGGTCCATCCATCAGATCCATGTCTTTCCAACTTAGAGACCAGGATGTCATGTGGGACAGTGTCAAATGTTCTGCACAAGTCTGGGTAGATGACGTTAGTAGTGTTTCCCTTATCCACTGATGCTGTTAACTCCATCATAAAAGGCCACCAAGTTTGTCAGGCACAATTTGCCTGTGGTGAAATCATGTTAGTTGCCACCAATCACCTTCTCATTTTCCATGTGCCTCAGGCAGAGGTTTCAGGAGGATCTGGTCCATGATCTTGCCTGGCACAGAGGTGAGACTGACTGGCCTGTAGTTTCCCAGGTCTTCCTTTTTCCCCCTTTTTGAAGATGGGGTTATGTTCCCCCTTTTCCAGTCAGAGGGAACTTCACTAGCCTGCCATGACTTTTCAAATATGGTGTAAAAGTGGCTTAGAAACTTCATGAGTTCCCTCAAGACCTGCAGATGGATCTCATCATGTCCCATGGACTTGTAACTTTCTTTGCAGTTCCTACTTTTTATCTGAATTTAGGAAAAAACAAAACAAAATAGTATGAAGCATTTGGCCCATCATCAAAGCAAGCAGACAAGTCTGATACAATTAATACCCTATGACCAAGAAACTTCAGCATAGCTGCAGAGCTATTTCATGCTGTCATCAGTCTCTGTGTTGCCTAGACTCTCACTCAAGCATAATCTTCAGGAACTCTCCAATCTACTGAGAGCAACAAATACAAAATAAGATAAGGCTATAGACTTAAAAAGCTAATTGATGTCAGAAATGAAACTTTTTGGGTTTAGGATAAATGTACAGAATCCAAACTTGTCAGAAATCCTTTAACATTTATGATGCAGCTACTGACTTACATGACGAAGATCAACATGTGACCAGAGGTTATATTTCTTTACTTTTTGTGTGAATATATTTGTTCCTTTCTAGAAGACATAAATACCTACAGTAATATTTTTTTTTTTCTCATTTCCAGTGGAACACATAGCAAAACAAGAGGGTATTTCTATGGTCCTAGCATTTTAGAAGTTTTAAAAGAATGGCACAGACCCACTACAGTGCAAAAAGTCTATTTAATGACAATTACATCATGCAAGATTTAACCAACCATACACACACGCTGTGTATGAACACAGCCCTTCATCTTGGAAAGAGAATACAGGGTATAATGGGATCTCAACCATCCAACTAACAGTACATTAACCAATTAGCCATTCTAAAGGAATTATCAGTTGTAACTATACAGGCAGCTTAATGTCATGCAAACTTTGCAGTATTTTTAATGTTGTGTTTTTAATATATTAATTTCCTACTTAGACTATCTGCTCAAACTGAAAGTTTAAAGAGATACTGGACAAATTACCAATCAAATATAGTTAATAGATATCAGTGTATCTTAAATATAGTAAAATCATCTCAGTCTGACACTAAGTAGCTATCTAATGTTAGAGCTTCACACACTTGTGAGGAAAAACCAGACACCTAGACTGCATTTAATCAAGACGATAGAAAAACACAATAAAAAAAGCATGATAAGCACTGGCAGTAATGCAGCTTGAGGGAAGTACATTTAATAGTAAAACCACCCCAGAAAGGTAACTCCCAAAACAGGGTGTGGTGGAGGGGAGAAACAGAAGGCTTGTGAATCTTTCTCATCTCCTTCTCCCAGATATTCTGTATAAATCAAATACTTCCAAAGCATCTTAACAGCTCTGCTTTCAGAGGCTGTTCCTTGGAGATGATACTATCACTTTCTGGCTTTTTTGACTGGTAAAATTATTCAAAACCCAAGATGCACAGTGCTTACCGAAGGAATTGCTTGATGTTTTCTGCTTTCATTTCAGCCACAAGTTTCTGTCGCACATTTTGATAGACATCTGAATAGTAGGGGTTTTTTTCAGTCGTTTTTGTAAACCATCCTGGAACACATTTAAAAAAGCTTCTTACTTAGCAAGAACCCCAGTTCTCACGTTCTTGAGACCATGTGCAACCTAAACTACTGAACAGTCTCATTAAAACCACGAGGATGAACAGGGCTTAGAGCACCCTCTGTCAGTGTTTGCTGGCTCAAACATAAGAGATGAAGCAGAAAAGTAAAATATACTTTATTGACTGAATTACCAAAAAAGTGACAGAATTAAAAGAGCACACCCTACATCTCTGGTAAATACAGTCCCCTATTTGAGGTGAATTCTTCTCTCATTAATTTTAAACTATAGCTTAAATTTTCAGTTATCTGTTTACAGTATGAAGGTTGGACTCCTAATACTCACGATGAAATTTCCTTATTTAATTTCTACATATATTTAAAAATATGTGCATAAGCATATTTAAAGTGAATGTCTAGGACTAAACAGTCACCTTGCCAGCAACATAATAGTCACAGATCTGGGGAAGGATGAGGTTAGTCTATTTAATAATTAATGGAATAGAGTTAGCTGTGACCCCAGTCAGTTTTAAAAAGTTAAAGATTTTTCAATAGCCATAAATCTGAGACAGTATAACAATTGTATGAATTTGTCTTAAAAGCAAAACAATCGAACGAACCAACCAAAATAAAACACCACCAAAGTAAAACAAAACAAATCCTTTTATTTTTATACCTAGAAAATCCAAAACTGAGAAAACTGTCATAATAAAGTATATGTGCTGTCACATGCACAACGTGTATGACCAGTTAGTATGAAATTGTAGCAATACTCTGAACGTAACAGTGAAAGTGGATCAGACCAAATGTCTGTCTTGCCCAGTATCCTGTTTTGGAGCATGGACAAAAGATGATAGTCAGGAAAACTTATAAGAATAGTACAAACTCCAGAAAATTGCAGCTCAGGGATATCCCAAATCAAACTAATATTTTTTAGTATTTAATAGCCATCATTGATTTTTCGTTCATGCTTTAGCTTTAGGTGTGTGCTACAACACAAATTTAAAAATGCAATTTTGGACTTAAAATACTGCAGATGACTGCAAAAAAAGAATCTAATGTTCTAGTACAGGATGAACAATTCAGTAACTCCACCCTTGGCTGTCAGTCAAAACTTCTCTTTTACATTCTGCCCTGAATTTCTGAAATAGCAACTGAATAGGAGCTTTTAAACAGATCTTCAGTAAAAATAAGAGAGCACAAATAAAAGAGTAATCCTGGAGGTTTTGCAGTCACAGAATTCTCAAACTCTTCTACTAATCTCTCCATTTTCAGCATCTTGCTGCCTGTTACAGCAAGCTGTCAATTCACTAGGGCTTGTCCTGGGCTGAAGCGAGCAGCTGATACATTCCTCACTCCCTAAAGACCAAAACTGCTAGAAAGAACAATCTCTCAGAAAAGCAGGGGGACAAGTATTTAATAACATCCCTATAAAGCAGCAAAAGCACCCAGATGGTAAGGTAAGCACGATGGGTTGCACACAAGTATCTGTAGAGGACAAAGGCTGTGGGCTGAGCCCATGTGTCTCTGTACTCACCTGCAAGAAAGCCCATCAAGAAACATGCCAGCAACCCGGGGCAGCCGAGCCATCTCCAGAGGGTGGCCTTGCTCCTGGCCATGCGGGCAATGGCAGCCGGCAGCTTTGCAGGCTGTGAGGAGGGAGGCGAGCAGCTGCCTTCCTCCTCCTCCTCTTCCCTCTGGTCCTCCTCCTCCCGCCCTCAGCCCCAGGGCTGCCCCTGGCTTCTGTGTTTCTCGGATCTAGTTCTGCCTGACCAGCCTTAATCCCTGGATGGTGATGATATGATTTTCTGAGTGCAATAAAACACTTCCACTCCTTACCCTCACCCCACAAGACAGCCTGTGCATCTCTGTAACAAATATGCATCTGAACTGTGCACCGAGCAATTCCTAAGTGCTATTTTAAAAACTAATTTCTATTAACAGGACTTCCTGTTTTTGAAAGTTCCTGCTTTGGTTTTAATCACAGTCAGTATTTGTTCCAGTGGAAGTGGCCAAGAGGTGAAATTGAGGAAGGGAAAACTTTTTTTCTTTTTACTAGGGAAGCACTGAATTGCTCCCCTTTGTAATCCATGGTTACATTGATCCTTGGCAAGTGATGAATACTTAGAGCAGCTCAGAATACAATTTAAAGTAGCCAGTGGGGACACTTTCAGACGTCATCCAATTTGCAACTGGGAAAAGCTGCAAAAGTATTCACTATATTCTCTAGCTTGTTACATTTTGGATTCCAAGGCTCTCAGAATCAAATTTTCCTAGTCTAATTCAGCTAAATCCATCAGTATCTCATGGGAAAGGACACAACTTCAACCCAGGGAGTAGTCAAGATATTTCCTACGATCACATAATCATGTTTGTACACACTTACCCTGGCTCTGCACCCCACGGCCGAGTTCCTGCACAGCTACACGCACACCGAGAATGCCCGTCTGGGACTGAGGCTCTGCCCCTCCCACACCAGTTGTCTGGCTGAAGACACGAAAACCTTCCTGGGAGCCTGGGCGTGCTCTGACTTCTTACCTCTCACTCCCAAGAGCCCAAAGTAGATATTTTGTGACAATGGCAGTGCTCCAATTACTGACACTTTCTTAAATACACCAGGTTTAGCTGAAAATATTCAGAAACAGCTGAAAAGAATGCTTTAATGTCCTAATTACTTCACTAAAGCTTTTCAGGTATTAGAGAAGAATTACACCACTTGGGTATTCTGAACCAGTTACAGCCACTATTTAAGCATACATCTGGTTGTCTTTGTTCAAATGATAAGAACATACAGTTTTGTGATCATTTTTTCTGTTATTTCCCAACTGCTCATAAGCTATCACAAATTTTGAGCAGCAAGGACTTTTGACACCAACATCTCACTTGACATATACAAACCAGATGGCATTCCACTTACAGGACTTATAAAGAATAAGCATATTGATGTATTATTAGCATTTATACAGCACTACAGGTATAGGACTGGCACCTAATATACAGTAAAGTGACAAAAGTTTTTGGAAATTACTATCTACATTAGACCTCACATGATAATAAGATCAGTGGAGGAAGAAGGCAAGAATGGCAACAGTGAGAAAGTATGAAATGTATTTATTTTTATGCCTATGTCTTTTTAAAGTGGTAAGGACATCAGCAGTGTTGAGGTTGAACAATAGCAGCAACCAAGCTGCTTCTACCACTTAAAATACAGTCCTAATACTATTAGTTATTAGTTGTGGCTGCACAACTAGTCTAATAACTAATGTGTCTAATAACTAGTTATTAGACATGGCCACCCCAGGATGAATTTCTGCAGGCTGTTAGGGATACGTGGGACTGACAGCCTTGGCCTGAGGCTGGGAGAGCCCTGGACAGGGCTTGCCCATGGTGAGCAAGGGTGACTGCTCCCATTGTTTGTACATTTTGTCCTGTTTTTCACAGCCTCAGGCTCAGACAGGGACATGAGATCCTGGTGCCCTCCTGTCCCCACTCTCCTCAGCCACTCAGCCGGAGATTTCTGCAGGTCTCTGCAAAGCCTGAGGACAAGGAAGCCCACACAGCCCCAGTCTGCACCATGCCATGGGCTCACAGGCAGCTGGAAGCTCCCCACATCCATGGACAATGGGAGTTCTGCAACATCCACCTTCTCTGTAGAAACTGACCTCAAAATAAAGTTTTTGCTTCATGAACCCACTAGCTGGTTCGTCTGGTTTATGTGAGGGTTCTGGGAAGCCTTTTGGGCCCTTCCTTATGATACTTATTACTTATATGTGTGTGTATATATGTAATATATAATCTGCAATATATACACCTATATAAATGGACGTGTATTTATGCACTTAAAGCATATCTATGTATGAAAAAATTTCTATTTATACACATTTGTACACACACAGAAATCCAGCTATATACTTGATCAATTCCTGATCTAGAGGAACCAGGAAGCCAGAGGGTGCTCTGGGATCACATGGGTATTTCGGCTTCAAAACATACAGACTGGTCAATCACAGAGCAGCGTGGTAACACATTCTGATGTTAGTCAGAAAGTGTGGAAAAAAGCCACTGGTTTACAATAGGAAGAATATGATAACTAGATCCATGATGATAAACATTAGCCCTGTTGCAACACATGTCACTTGAAGGGATTGAAGTCACACCAGGGCAGGTGCAGTGTAGGGCTCACTGGGTTAGGCAGGGCTAGGATAAATGGAAAGCTGCCTTCTTCCATTCTGTCATCCAAGGATACTAAAAGCAGCAGAACTTTTGCAAAAGGAGAGCCTTTTGAATTCAACTTGAAGCAAAATCCTTCCTCAGAGCTGAAACTTCATTCAAATCCCTTCAGTTCAAGGTTAAGGTACCTCTCATGATTGTTTATTTTATAATATACAATGCAAACCTTGAAACGTAATATTCTGACACAATTACTTTTTAAAATATATGAAATCAAGTCACTTAATCACACGAGGAATGCCTGATTGTTCTGTTTCATTTCAGAACGGTCTGTGAAGCTGATGCCTCATATTTCTGTGACACCAACCTGAAGGTTTTGCAGCCTTTGTGTAACTTGCCAGCCTCCCTTCCCTTACTGCAGATCAGTATTTTCATATCCTACCTGTACTATACACCAGCACAGAATGGACAAAGCAGGTGTTAGAGGTGAGACTCACCTAATTTCTTTTAGATACCTACAATGCCAACATCTCACTTTCTGAAGCAGGCTGTTTCAGAAATCAGGGGTGAGAAACAGGTACTTTTTAGGTGAAGATCATTTGACCTGCTGCAGATGTTGATTAAGAATGAAACAGGTTATACCTTAGAAGTGTTGGTTCTTTTCTTTTTTCCTCTGCTTTTTACAGAGTGACTCTTGGACATAACTTAGACATAAGCATGGAAGGGTGAAGTTCAGTGAAATGAATCCTGTTCCAGCAGACTACAAGCAATGTAAGAGGCCCTATGTTGCATATGCTTAATTCATCTTAACCTACTCTACCCATGTTTCTATTGTAGTTCAGATTAACACCTTATTTTATGCTGAACTAGAGGTGATCTTAATGAATGCTGTTGACCAATGCAAAATGCTTAACTCCATTAAAAAAAGTGGCAGCTCCAAATTTGCCATGATCTCTATGCATATGCAGTCTTCAGAAAGTGATGCAGATATAAAACGTGCTGCTGCAGAATACTCCTGTGACAGTCATGAACAAGGTTTAGAAATCATGAGCTGAACTCACAGTTGTGGTGGGTTAACCTTGGTGAGGGGCCACAGTCCCACCCTGCTGCTCACTCACTGCCCCTCCCCAGTAGAACAAGGGGAGAGCAAAGGATGAAAAAGCTGGTGGGTTGAGATGGCACAGGGTGATGTGGAATGGGGTTATTGCCAGTACTTAACCACCCCTCTCTCCTGCTTGTTCCTGCTCACACTGTTCTGCTCCTGTGTGGGCTCCTCACAGGCTGCAATTCATCCAGGAAATATCCAGTTGCTCTTGTGTGGAGATCTGCTCCTCCACAGCCTCATCTCCAGGCTGCTGGAAAACACTCTGGCACCTGGAGCATCTCCTTCCCGTCCTCTCACCGTGGTGCTCACACTGCTGTTTCACTATTTATTTTATTTATTTTTTTTTTAACATTTTCACAGAGGCACCACAAACTGATGGCTGATGAGTTTAGTGGTATTCGTGGTCAGTCTGTCACGGAGCTGGCTGGAACAAACTGTGTACACCATGCTCTCAGGCCTCTTCAGGGCACAACTATGCCAGCCACAGTCTCCTTCTCACCTACTCTCTGATTAAAATTGCTGCTTTGCTGTGTCATCTTCTATATCCTGGCCCTGGAGGTCCAAAAAAGAGGAGAGAAACTACTCAGAAGCAAGCTCTGCTGTAACTCGTGCCTCCACTTGGACCAGATAAAAATGTTAAAAATCTGCAGGAGTGGCAAGAGGAAAGTGAGTTGCTGTGGGATCAGGTAAGTCTATAAAGGCATCCTGGGTGTGGGCTGACTGAGGAATCGCTTTATTACCATGTTGTGGCCTGAAGAAAAGTGCTGGAGATGTCATCCTCCTGTGCCCAGGAGAAACTGCACTACAGGAGGCAAAAGCAGCTTCCAGGGTGTGTTTAGGAGAGCGAGAATAAAGTGGCTAAGCAGGGATTAAAAAAAGCAGGCAGAAATCCCACTATCTGTCTTGCAAACCTGTGATTAATGTTGTGCCTTTGGATCCTGTCTTACACTGATGACAATGACTACCGTTATTTTAAGTTTAAGCTGGGAATATTGAGTGGGTGGAAAAGACCAGGGATCTTGGGTGCTCTGGACTGATCCATGCACTGATGGAAATGTTTGAGCAGTTTCTTTGTGTTCCCTTGGCTGTATGGCTCAGACATACCAGAGCGGGAGTGGGAGTTTGATACAATGTCAGGGAAGTTTGTTACTCAGAAGAGCCCTAGAATTACATCATTTCCCACAGAAAGTGAAGTCACCTGTTAAAAAACCCTCACTCTGTGCTCTAGTGCTGTAGTTACTGGCTAATCTGGGCTGATCTTTTATCTCCTAAACTCCTCCAGGACTTGTAAATGAGTAAAATATTCATTGGGAAAGGAAGTGAGTCTTCATAAACCAGTTCTGCAAACTTATCCAGTCATATTTCCATCCATGCTCTTCATCAGGCACAGAAGAGGAATGAACTTCATGTATGTATCACTTGAACAGATTATTAAACAACTGTGCAAAAAAAATTGTTTTCAAAGAATTTGGTCTCTTTCTCACAGATTGTTGTAATCCAACTCCGGTGTTGAATAAAGCCACATGCTGAAATCTCCTGTTTTCCTAAATTGGAATTTTTGGGTTCTTTACAGCCCTAAATTCTTGAAACATTTGTTTTTCTCTCTCAGCTGAATAAGGGATTTTTTTTGCAGGTTTCTTTCATGGACCTATTGAAGTGGGTTCACAGAATAGGGCCACAGAAATGATCAGAGGACTTTTCCTGAGAGGAAAGGCTGAAACTTCGGGTGGGTCAGCCTGGAGAGGCTCCAGGGAGCCTTTCAATACCTAAAATAGGCTTAGAAGATAGATGGGGACAGACTTTTTAGTAGGGTCTGTAGCAATAGGACAAGGAGTAATGTTTTTACCCTAAAGGAAGGTTGATTCAGACTAGATATAATGAAGAAATCTGTTATGCTGAATGTGGTGGGATACTGGCCCACATTTCCAGAGATGGAAATGGTCAGAGATGCCCCATCCCTGGAAACAGTGAAGGTCAGGTTGGATAGGGGTCTCAAAAAGATGCAACTGAAAAAAGGTGCTGAAGATAGACAGACTGCTGAACACACAGTAGTTCCCCAAATTAGTATCACTTTTAAAACTAGCAAGAAAACTACCAGTTAATGCATAGGACTTATATTTACCACAGAAGGGGTGAGAATTGCACGTTGAGAGCGAAAACAAGAGAGAGGTTCAGATGAAGCTAGTAGAACTTGAAGACAGCTAAACATATTCTACTTAGTTAAATTATTATATACATATCTATATACCTGGTAAACTAGAAAAGCTCCAAAACTGCCAAAGATACACATGGCAAATGCAAAATTAGCAGGTTTTTGTTTGCTGAATGCATAATTCTGCTAGCCAGCCAATCAGCAAAACCAGCAACAGTACATAGCAATACATAATTCACAGAACATGCCAGGGCTTCTACGTTGCATTGCAGCTGCTCAGCACTGGGGCCCCAAAGGTTAATACCTGCAGCAAGAAAGATACGCTGCTGTCGTGCTGCCTGACCTGTTGTCTGACTAAAGGTTGAACTTGTGGCCTGAGAGATCAGGGGGCCCTGGTTTGTGGGAAAGGCAGCTCTTGCAGGAAAAATGGCAGCAGGGGAATGTTCAACTGCAATTTCAGACCAGAAGTTTCCTTTTGACTGCTGCACAGTCCCCCAGAACTCTCTCACGGCCTCTGCAGTCCATCTGACTTTGAGATTAAAAGGGTAGTGAATTTTGGTGCTTTGAGTTGAGCCTCTGTTATCTTGAACTTCAGGAGTCCATTATCGGATTCCAGCTAAAATAACTTTTATATTGCTAGCAGCTGACAAGTTCAGCTTGCAACCTTTGACCCTTTCTTCTACAAGAGGAATGTACCCAGTGAGGCAGAGAGAGTAAAGGGCCATGCACTGAACATAAACCAAATTATATCTTCCAGCATGTGCAAGAAGTTTCTCAAGAAGACAGAACCAGCCTCTTCAGTGATGCATGACAGGAGGATGAGAAACATCCATTGTAAACTGAGACAACATGAGGTTCTGTCTGGATGTAAGGAAGAGTTTTTCCATTATGCAGGCCGCAAAGCACTGGAATATGTGGCACAGAGAGGTTATGCGGTCTCCAGCCTTGGAGGTTTTCAAGACTGGACTTGATAAAACTCTGCAACCTGGTCTGGCCTTGGGAGCTCATCCAGCTTTGAGCATGAGTTTGAACTGGAAACCTCCTGAGTTCTGTTCCAACTCTGTGATCCTATGGTTGCATTATATTCTTCCATTCACTGCAAGGCAAGGTATGCTTTCACTTCATTTGATTTAGACTCAATGCATAGGATAGACATTGTATAGAGTTTGGAAAATTTTGACAGCATCAAATTTGTGATCATATGACAGGAAGTCAAAAAATTTGAAAAAATACCATTGGTTTCTTTCAGATCCTTTAGCATAATTGCTCAAACTGGAAAGGATGCTCTCAACAATGTCACAATGCTGGTTAGGTTCTACCCTTTGCTTACTAGACACTTCTAAAGCTCTTGTCTTGTTACTAAGTCATCTGCTGCTGTACAGAAGTCAATGACTCTGAGAGTTTCTGTGCAGTAACTTTAAAAGCCAAATGACTGTTTGCAAGGAGGTGTCTGGAATTAGGATGTTAGTTCTTCCATGTATTAATTACAGCATATTTAGAAAATAGAAGAACTGAAAGTTCATTATAGCAAACAGCTCTGCTGATGGCCATCTCTAGCTGAAAATATGTGTAGTTACATGAAAAACTGGCTCATGTCAGATCATCAGTATACTGTGAACTCAAAACACTTAGCTGATTTTGGGTTTTGTTCCTGTTAACAACTGATTTTTTTTTTTTTACTTAATTCAACAGTCTTTATGGACCAATTACTATGCAATAATGTCAAAGCTTGAGAGCTCTCTGAGACATCTGGACATAGTAAAACTCACAGATACTTAAAAATCAGTTAGTCCTGTATCTGGCTTCTCACTGCCTTTCCTTAGTAGACTGCTTCATAGCACACATCTCCTTGCTCAGGTGTCTGGTTCAGTCAGTTTTTTGAGCTCTAAGAATCAACAGACTGAAAATGTTCCTCAGTGCAGCTACAAAGTTTGCAAGAACCTATTAACCAACAGTGCTTTAAATGCACATTGCTTATTTATTTAATAATGACAAGAACCACAATGGCTGTCTCAAGAGAAGTCAGCACCAATTAATCAGGCTTCTCAGAATGAGGATCAGAAAACCTCTGTGCTGACAAGCAAGTGGGGAAAAACTCACTGATAGCATGGAGCACAGCGTCTTTGACCCCAAATCCCTTTGGTAAATGTCTAGATGAGGGCTTGGGGAAAGGGCTTGACTGAGTCCGTCTGAGGATCTCTCACAAAATAAAGCAAAGCTCCATTTGATTTCAAAATTGAACTGCTATAGGCTGTGGCTTGCACTGAACAAAGATGGGTAACAAAGCAGACTCAAATCTGGTAGAAGGCACTACGCAGTTTGAATCCCACAGTTCCAAAACCTCACATAAACTACTGTATTAAAACCAGCCTTATGGGTGCTTCCTCTCTCTGGACCAGTTAGCTTTGAATTTATGTGCAGGGGAACAGAGTCAATAGGAGAGAGAGATCTTCTGTCCCTATATGCTACACCCTGCAGTGGTTAGGGATCATTTTTTTTTTTTAAATGGATGTTGCTGTAGTTACAGAGTGTAACTACCTCTGTATTTTGTGAGGTTCTGGGGCCTGACGTAGTATACTATCTGCCAGCTACTGCTAAAAAAGGACCTTAATTATACTTAAATGAAACAATGCTATGGCTCGGCCAGAGATTAAAATATCCTTGTTTTTGCTATGGTGTCTAGAAGGCTTCTCACTTAATTTTATTTGCAAACAGCTGCAAGACTCAGGATGTGAAGAGAAGATCGTCATGGATGAGTATTGTGGGCTGGCTGCCCAAAGCTTGTTATGAACATTATACACCCCTCACACAGGATGTGGCAGTTTTCCGTTCTTCATACACAATTCCTTGTGTAAAAAGAGAGCTGAAAGGGCTATCTTGGAATATAATTTTGCAACTCCAAGGCAAAGAAAAAAAAGTCATTAACAAAACCTGACAGAAACATGAAATTAATTCTGGTTTCCTAATGCACTATGGGAAGAATCATAAAATGATTTGGGTTGGGAGAGATCTTACAGATCATCTACTTCCAAGCCCTCTAGTCCTATAACAATCAAGCTAGAAAAATTCAAAGCTCTGGAAAGAAATCCAGTGGTTAGCTATTCTTGAAATATGACAACTGAAACATTTTCATTCTCACTGCAGAAGTTACCTAAAGCCTGAGCTCTCCAAATGGAGTACATTACCTTGTTAACATTGTTAAATGTATTCCACCTGAGTGCATTATTTGCAAAGAACAAGATTTTTTTTCATTTTGTGTTCTTTATAACAATCCTCCTTGTGTTTTTAAATGCTCCGTTTTCAAGGCTTCTGCAAACTGTCATATAAAATCTTCACTGATGATTATGTTGTTGGTATTTATGCTGCTTCTTTCAGTGTTTCTGCTGCTGCCTGTACAGTGAAGGCTGCAATGGAAATCTGCCTCTTCACTTCTTCCCAGGCTTCCTGTTGATCAGCTTTGTTTTGAATGTCAAACATGGCATCATAGATCCCTGGGAATGATTCTCCTGCATACTTGTTATGGCTGCTTGGAGCAAAGATAACATGTCTGTAGGGAGATGGAGGGAAAAAAATATTCTGGTTTAGGAAATAAAACATACTATTTTCGGAATAAAACTAATCTCTTTCTATATCACGTGTTAAGTTCTTGACACTGAAGATGTAAATAAATAGCATTATTGCAGCAATAGTGCCTATAATTTATGAAGCAAAAAAATTACATAACTACATAATTCCATGTGAATTCCAGAACTTTGTAGCTAAGAAGACTTGAGATAAAGTTGACTAATGTATTTTCCTTTCCCTCATTTTAGATGAAATGGAAAGATAAAAAAAAACAGCCAGCTGCTTTTCTCACAGATATACAGTCTCCAATTGACAGAGGAATGCTTTGAGGTAGGAAAGCTGATGCATTAATACAAGACTGTTCTCAACAGATTCTCAGTCAAAAACTATGACAGGCACAATTGTAGATGTTCTCTTTCTACAGTTACCTTTTAATGGAAAGTTCTCTTCTGAATTATGCAAATTATGAATTATTAAAAGGACCAAAAAGTTAGACCTGATTTGACTCTCAAACAAGACTTCCTTCTTGAACTGAATCAGGGAACTACCGAATTCACATCACTACTGTTCCAAGTACTGCCCTCTATGCTGTATTTGCTAGCATGAGTGTTCTCCTATAACCCATCAAGCTGCAGGAAAGTTCAGTTACATCCTATTTCACTTTCACATCACAATAACTTGCCATAGATCCTTTACAACTGAAATTACTTGAACTGAGTCCAGGACTAAGCGTTTAGATCTGTTTAGAAGCTCATGGAAATCAATGGAAATGGGTTTACTGATCTGAATAGGCTCCCAACAAGACTTTTTCTCACTCTGTATCTCACTGAAGTTTCCCCTAATGTTGTTTTCCCTTTTCAGTCTTATTTGTCCTGTTTAATCCAATTTTACCATGTTTAATAAAATCATTACAATTCTATTTGCAGACCTGTAAATCTTAAAGGAATTCTCATAGGGTACTGTAGGCAGAAAGTGAAAAATAAGCATTTCTTACCTATAGAATGGCCTGCCAGGTAATCCGAGAGGATCAATGAAAGCCCTTTCTAGAAACATGAGCTGATCATTTAGTGACCTGACAGCAAGTAGGCTAAAAAGAAAACAGAGGAATACATTAGCAACAGAATATTTAGGCCACTGCTGTTCTGTGCCCCAGTGTGGAAAGTTCTGGATTTTGAAGGAAAGTAGAGCCAAGATGTTGAACTTAAAGTGTAGCCCACATGACAGCCCCTATCAGCTAACCCAAACAAGAGAATTCTGTACTGTGAGAGAGCCTGGTTAATATCCTGAAAGTTTCTTAAAGCTGTTTTTAAAGGTCAATGAATAGTGTCAAAGAAGACAGAGGCTTTCAAGTATTTCCCTTCATATTTCACCTTATTCCTTATCTCCTTTTCATTAGGATGTTTAGGCAGACCACCCTCTTCTTTTGTGTGACACTTTTTAGAGGACTCTATATTCCACAAAGCCAATCAGCTGCAAATTACTTCAATAAAATCACACTTATTTTTATGTAAAACCACAACGCCTGAGAAAAAGGAACCCTGTGATGTTAGAATCATCTTTTGAATCATCCAAGAACTTTGTTTTTCTGATGGCAGATTGTAAATTCCCTAGTGCAAAGACCATCTGTGTCTGTGTGCTTTGAATAGGTCTGAGCATATTACTGATGCTTAACAAATAAAAGAACTGTGAAGACTATGCCGAATATATGTGGGTATGGTAGTTTACATAAAAAAATTATTTACTGAAGAACCTCAAAAGCATTCACCAACTAAAAAATTGTAAAATTTATACCACAGTAAGCCTAGAATAACCCTACTACCCTCAATGAAATTGTTTCAACTTTACATTGGAGTAAACGGAAATTGAAACTGGTTGGTTGGCCATCCATCAATGAAACCATTTTGAAAATGTCACATACATGTCATATGTCATAAATGTCATATTTTACATAAGAAATTATTGTTAACTCATTTATCTTGAAAGATGCTGCCTTTAAAAAGATGGCTTTTATTCTCACTTCATTTTCCATACGGATAAACATATGGCTAAATGAGATTCTTCCCAAGAAATGTAACATACACATATGCATATATAAAAGGAAGGTGGGTTTCTCATTCTGGGCATGGCCTACAAAGAATAAATTAAGAATTAAGTCAAGTGCAAATTAGGCCTTTTGGCATGGGTGGTGCATACAATTTTTTGAGAGCTTGTCAGAAAGCTTGCCACAACTACAATCATGGTACAGCTACCTTTGTGTTTTGTTTTTTTGTTTTTTTTTTTGTTTTTTTTCCTTATCAAGTGGCACCAGTATCTTGAAAACTAGAGTGCTGGCAAACAAAGACCATGAGTCAACATGTGTCTTTTAATGATAATCCAGTAATAAAATCTTAGGACATGTCTCCTCTTAGGAGCTATACACCTGAGCTGACTCTGCTCACACTAACCAGCATTCTAGTCACACCCATGCATCATCCTGGCACTGCTCAAGCATTGATACTAATAAGCTTGGACACTTTTGGAGCTAAGATGGCTAGATTCCCAGGCTCTGCAGAGTCTCTGATATCCACTAACTCAACATTTCTGTACTTTGTTTCTTAGAGTAATCAGATCCCTAAAGACAAGAGTCAATAAGGACTTCTAATGAAACAAATGACTGACAGTCATTTGTCACCAGGGCTATTCAGGGGACCAAATGTAAGTGAAGGCTATGCCCTCTGAGCCCAGAGGACTATGTGCAGTATTTGACTGGAAGAAAAAAAGAATTAAACTTACTTATTGATATCTACTTGTTGCAGTCTTTCATGAAAGCTAGCAGCAATTTCTGTAAAATTCTTCACAGCTGAAAAGAGAGCATCTGGGGGGAGCAGGAAGCAAGTATTTAACTTCAGATTCTGAATGAACCATTTGACAAATCAAATTTTTCAAATTAAAGCTTTATCTTTCACTGTGATCATGTTCTCTCAGTTCTCAGTAAATGAAAATCAGATGACCATAAACTGCAATGCAGTAAGATTTTTTTTTAGGGACCAAGACAAAGATATCTTGTTGCCCATATTGGTAAATCTTGCACAGGTCAGAGAACATGTGACTCTAAGTGTTAGCTCTACTTAGTAGTGGCATAGCCTTTACACAGGCACACTACTGACAAAATATTCAAATTTCAAATTATTGGAGGGTGTTTCAAAAACAAGAATTTCAAATTCTTGTTTTATTTGCTGTTCATACACCACGAGGTAAATACCAGGCCAGGACTAAGACAAATATGAAGATAAGGGACTGCTGGGATGAACACAGGAGGAGTGCAATGAAAGACTGGACGTACCAAAGGATACACTGTATGTTGCCAGTTCCTCTTCATGATTCCTTGACAGGTTGTAGATGATGTGAGCGTAGTTGCTCACAGCTGAAGCGTAATCTCTGCAGTCGAAAGGAAGCACAACGGAGTTGGCCAGTTCAAAGACCAGCCCTCCCCGGACCTGAGCTACTGTCAGATGATTCTTGAAAGTGGGATCATAAAACCTCTCCACAATTTCGTAGGTTTCATACACACTGTGGTAAACTGGATAGCTGCTGTATTTTTCTACATCCTGAAACAAACAAACCGAAACAAAACCATTGTTCAGCTGTGGATATCTCTGCTTTGCTTAAAAACTTTTGCTGTGGATTCAAGGCACTGGAAATTTAAGTGTTCAGGTCACACTAGTCCTATCCACCAGAGTTCAACGAGAAGAACTGCTCAGTGGTGGCTCTCTTAGACACGAACCTATGAAGAGATTAAATATGTCTGTCTGTCTATCTATCTATCTATCTATCTATCTATCTACCATGTACAGAGCCTAAAGAAAGTAACTAAGAAGGAATACATAACTTTTAGTTTGTTAAATGAAGGTGATAGTGCCCTTTCTCTCACCACTTGGATCTTAACAGTCATTTCAGTCATTTCTAGGGAAGTGATTGTGCCTCTGTACTTGGCACTGGTGAGGTCACACCTTGGGTACTGAGTTCAGTTTTGGACACCTCAATACAAGAGGTGGTAGAGTGGGTCCAGAGAAGGGCAATGAAGCTGGTGAAGGGTCTAGAGCACAAGTCTTATGAGGAGCAGCTGAGGGAACCAGGCTGTTTAGTCTGATGAAAAGGAGGTTCTGGGGAGACTTTATCACTCTCTACAACTATACGAAAGGAGGTTCTAGCAAGGTAGGTGTTGATCTCTCTTCCCAAGTAATAAGGAACAAGACAAAGGACATGGCTTCAAGTTGCTCCAGGGGAGGTTTAAGTTGGACATTAGGAAAAATTTCTTCACGGAAAGCATTGTCAGGCACTGGAACAGGCTGCCAAGGGAAGTGGTTGAATCACCACCCCTCGATGCATTTAAGTCTTGTAGATATGGTGCTTAGGGACATGATTTAGCAGTGGACTTGGTAGAGTTAGGTTAATGGTTGGACTTGATAATCCTAAAGGTCTTTTCTAACCTAAACAATTTTATGATTCTATGAGTATGTTTGTCTCTTTGGATATGCCTTTTCAGAGGAAAAGACCCCATTGAATAGGTTGCTCTCAATTAGTCTCATCTCACTGCACATTTTCAATAAAATATGAAATACGAACCATTTTGAAATCAAAGCTTCATCAGTTGTTATAAGTAATTCAAAAGTCATTATAAGACACTCATATGCCTTCATAAGCCATAAGTAATTCTAAGCACATCCATCTACTCTGAGCAAAGGCCCTTTTGGCTGACTGACATCATATTGACCATTCCTTTTTATTAAATAATTGTGCTGCAGTAGCACATAGAATCCTGGTAATGAACTAGGTGTCCACTCTGACAAACTAAACTGAACTACTCCAAAAAGCTGGCCATCTAAATGGTTCAATTACAGGTGATATTATTCAGGCAGTTGCAGGGGGGATAAAATTACAAAGACATAGACTTACCCAATTTTTACTGTAACGTGCTCTGCCTGAAGCGATGCCAAGACGTTGAAAAAAGGCTTCAAAGTCATTGCCAGAGCCCAGTTTATTTATTCTTTTAACATGAAAGAGGAAAATGCCTTGAGTGACAATACTTAAAATACAATTTTAGTTTGCTTCCAAGTACTGTGCCAATTATTTATTCTGCAGTCACAGTTACTACAGAGTCTCTCCCTAGTACCCTCCTTCTGTCAATATACCTTGAATCACCTGTGACCCCTACATTACGTGCACCTCAGCAGCTCCATTCTCAGAAGAGCAATCATCTTTCTCTGAGTCAGAGAAAACAAACTCTCAACAGGAGAATTTAACTCACTGACTTTAAACATTGAGAAGACC
>NW_008620755.1:0-22507 GCF_000691845.1 Merops nubicus | reverse complement strand
TGCCTGCTGAAATTCCACTATCCCAAGCTCTCAACTCAGAGAAATCAAACCAGTACCAGAATGGCTCCATGGAATAGAATCAGTCAGAGATTCTCTACAGAAATCCTGGTAAATTTGAAGGACAGTGTTCTAAAATTCCACCTGGTGTGCTCTCCAGCCACCCACACTTAGAGGCCTTTCAGAAGACTAGAAGCAAATGGAAGGTAAAGCTGCTGTGTTTGCATCTTGTGTGCTTGCCACTGGCTTGTGTACAGTACCCTTATTTGTCTAAAACTCAATAAACTACACAAATACTCATTTTTTCATATTTAAAGCCTCCTGTTCATATTACAAAGGCAAGTTCAAAAAATCATTGCACAATATTAAATCAGCTGCAACCAATATAACTCTGAAATTTATACCAGCTGAGAATCACACCATCTCCTTTAGGCACTGAGTCTTTTAAACAGGTACTTCTTTAAAACCCACACTCCACAAGTTATAATACCTTTTGGAATATTGTTTGTTTTCTTTTGTCACTGACCTGGGGACCTCTTTATATTCTTTTGATGGATTTTTTTTATACCAGCTCTCATAAAGAGATTTTCCTTCAAACCCCTCATCAGGACTTGGTATCTAGAAAAAGTATATTATATGAAAAGATAAAAGGTACAATTTTAAATGTTACCAAGAAATAAATCTGTCATCATGTAAAGACTATGGCTTAGGGAAATGAATAAGTCACAGTCTTAAGTCACTCAACCTTTCTGCATTTCCATTTTATGTCAAATGCAAAACATTTGTATTAATGAATAAAGGAGGGCTGGTTGGGGACATGAAGGTTTGGAACAGCCTTGGCAACAGTGACCGCAATGTGGTGGGGCATAGTATTTCACAAGGTAGAAGGAGGGCAATAAGTAGGATCACAACTCTGGACTTCTGCAGGGCTAACTTTGCATTCTTCAAAGATCTACTTGAGGGAATCCCATGGGCTAAGACGCTGGAGGGTAAAGGGGCCCAAGAAAGCTGGTCACTTTTTAAACACCACCTCCTCCAAGCCCAAGATAGGTGCGTTCCTTTGAGTAAAAAATTGGGTAGACGAGCTAAGAGATCTGCATGGATGAGCAGGGAGCTTCTGAAGGAAATTTCATGGATGAAAGAAGTGTATAGCTCATGTAAGAAGGGACTTGTCACTTGAGAGAAATATAGGGAAACTGTCAGGACATGTAGGAAGGCAATAAGAAAGGCCAAAGCCCTCATAGCACTAAAGCTAGCAAAGGAAGTTAAAGAGAACAAAAAGGGCTTCTTCAGACATATCAGTAGTAAAATAGGGAAAGTGTGGGCCCACTGCTGAGTGGGGCACAGCCCTGGTAACTGAGGATGCAGAGAAGGCAGAGCTGCTGAATGCCACCTTTGCTTCGGTCTTTAACCCTGAGACCAGCCCTTGAGAACTCCAGACCCTAGATGTAGGAGAGAAAGCCTGGAGGAGGGAAGACTCTCTGCTAGTCAATGGAGACTGGGTAGTGATCAGTTAAGGAACCTGAACAAACCTAAGTCCATGGGCCCTGATGAGATGCACCCAAGAGTATTGAGAGAACTGGCTGACGGTACTCTACCACTCTCCATCATTTTTGCTAAATTGTGGCAAATAGGAGAGGTGCCTGAAGACTGGAATAAACCCAATGTCACTTTTCATTTTTTCACTTTTTTCATCTTTACTTTTCATTGGTGGGCTGCTGAGGTTTTATTATCTTTAATCTATTAAACACTATCGATATCTATTCTTTTTTTTTTTATATATATATATATACACACACCATCTAAGATTACTGCACAATGGGAGTCAAAAAAACCCCTAATATATTTGGGGTTTGCTCATGAAGCTAATTATGCTGTTCTAGGCCGTTCATAGAACAGCATAAAGAGTTAACCCTTTTTGCCACAGGTGAACTTTGGGTCAGCATTCTGTTCAGACATCATCCATCAACAAGCTGTGGTTACATGCATTCATCAGCCTTTGTTGCTGCTTCCCAGATAAGGGAAGGATTACACAACCATGTTTACTGGTATTTAGGTCAACATTTTAATGATGGCTCTGGGTGTCCAAACAGAGACTCTGCTGACATGATTTTCTGACTGTTCTGAACACCTGCACTTAGCACAGGTTACCATGGGAACTCCAGGTGATCAGTTCTTCTGCAGTTCAGGACAGAAATATCTTCATCTAGGCACCTAATTTTAACAGAGTTAAATTTTATTTGTTGTATTTCAATTGCCAGAAAACGACTATACTCTATTAATACATTTCCTTTACTTTTGTATCACTCCAATGCCACCTTCCAAGAGATAACAAATTATCAACTCTGAAAAAGACAGATGACAATATATACAGCAGATTAAGACAGGTATAGTACAGTCAGAGAATATATACAGTAGTTGAATGTACATTATATATATTTATCTAAAACACACACATAGAGGACTATGGAGGGGACCTTTCTCAGGAAATAGCCTCACCAGCTTAGATATAAGACATGCCTTGCTTTGATTGCCTCTTAGAGGCTAGCACTAAGGGCTTTTATTTCTGTTTTTTTATTGTTCATCTGTATTAAAGCATGAACACATCTAACAGGGTACACTGAAGCTGAGTACATTGACTAAACCACATCATGCTGTGTCACATCATGCTACAGACAATGCTGTAGCAAGCCTAATTTCCTCCCCTACTTACAGGGAGTCAGTCTCCCACTACCACTGGCACTTTATTAGCTGGACTGGGCAGCCAGGTTTGTACTTGTTTCTGTCCTCTGGCTCACGTCATTTTTTAATTCATCTGTTCTTAGAAGGAGTACTTTCACAGGAGGAACAGAGAAATCCCCTAATCCTGCTAACTTGAAATCCTTTTGCCATTTCTGGGCAAAAGCTCCAGTTACTTGGCTGTTGACTTAAAGGTTAGTGCAGTCAGAACAGAAAGAAACATCTGACACCGTATTTTATACACAGAGCCCTGCCCAGTAAGTGAGCAAAGAACATGCTGGCCAACCACTTCAAGCAATATTACCTCTTTAGTCAGACTGTACACCAGTCTGTACAACAGTGGTGTGCAATCCACTCGTAGCGTGTAGTTTCCTGAAAAACAAGAAAAACTATTTATTCAAAGGAGCAAGTTCTACTCATCTGAAAAGGGACCAGAGAGCTACACTCTCTACAGGGAACAAGTTGATTCTTCCTATAGAAGAGATGTCCTGTGATCTTGCCAGTATATCTATATTGGTTAGGATGAATTACAGCCCAGATCTGAAGCAACCCTGAAAAGCTTTTCTTATGTCCCTGTTTATCACAGATTACAAGAGAAGAAGCTGACTCTAGAGAGTTGACATAGAACTGCTCACATGGGTAACAACACTTCTTGTCTCTCATCATGACTTCCCAAATTATGTAGCTACTATAAGGGACTTCTCTGAAGCAACAGGAATATCTGAAGGACACTATATGATTGTCAGTCATGATTTCCCCCCATATCTACTCCTGGACTAATGCAACCAAATTGCATTGAAAGGATTGAAGCTTTCATGGACCTCCAAGCCAAAATGCCTCCCAGCCATCTGTACATATCATCACTATTCCTGTAAAGTACAAATCAAAACAATGTACCTTCGATGGAGGAATCTGCATTGATATAAGCCACTGCCCGTGCTTGCAATATTTTGGCATTTTCCTATGAGAAAGAAAAGATGAAGAAAATGCTGGTGAACATTTTTTTTCTCAGAACTCTTTTCTTATCCACAGAAGTAACAGCTGTTTCAGGGAAAGATATCATATACTTCAAGGAGCCCTATATTCTTGGTAGTTCAAGAGGAAACGAGAGTGAGAGGGAGGGCGGGAGGAAGGGACAGAGGGAGGCAAGAACTGTCGCTTTCTAGTAAAGATTTCACAAAGATCTGCCACTGTGCAAATTTCTCTTAGAAAACTATTGGTTTACCTCAGCCCACTCTGTTGATCCTAACAAGCCAAATTCCTCTGCATCCCAGCTTGCAAATATCACTGTTCTCCTTGGCCTCCATCCTGCAACAAAAGAGCATGAAAATTTTATTACAGAAATAAAGACTGCTTGTTATATGATAAATAATGTGAAAACAAATGTCACTTTTTATACTGATATGTGAGGAAAGAGGTGTCTTTAGGGACCTTTAACACCAGCTTCTTCACTATCCTAATCTAATAAAGGTTTGCCAATTTTGTAGCAATCTCACTTCCACTTCAAGATTGTGCCAAATAATGTACTCTTTTTCTTCTATCAGCTTTAATTGCAAGAAAATTTTCTGAAGTATAAAACTCTGAACACGGAAGAATAATGTGCCTGTGTACAAATTTTTGAAAGAAAGCTTTTCTACTCCTTCTGCTCTGTTCAATTTAGTATGTGTTGTATACCAGTGTCTACTTTGACAGAAAAGTGTTTGGTATGTCTTCATATCTACTACTGAATTTCTTTGACCTGTTTCCTGAATGCCAGATTTCAAAACCTAAGGAATTCCCTCTTACTTTGACAGATTGATAAACTTCAAAAAAAAGATCTTTCACTTCAAGTTCTGCATTCAGTTTAAATCCAGGCCAAAAGGACCAGGCTCTATTGCCTTGCCTCTGTATCCCTGCCCAAAGGGGTTTTTTTGAGGCTACTGGAACCTTTTCATCTTTTTCTCCTTTTCTTTTTTACTACTTTTATTTCTTCCAGCTAGCATTCCAAAGACAGTTTTCCCTAATAGCCAATAACTGAGAGGGAATGGAAAGAAAACTAAATGTCACTAGGTTTTAAGTGTAATGCATAGGCAACAAAAGCTCCTCTAGCACAACACTTGAATTACATCAGAGCTTCCTTCCATGTGATGTGAGATAGGGAGATAGTATTTGCTCTGACAGCAGCAGAACCTTGGTGCAGTTGACATTTGTTCCTATTCTAATGTAACTAGGCATGAGGTATTTTTAACCATTACCTCCTACAATGTTTGCACAGCTCATTCTCTGCATTACACAGGCATGCTTTATTTATTCTTGGAACTGTCTCCAAACTACAGTCAAATGTTGAGAAGGCTCTTGATGTCGCCCTGATGAAGCCTCGATCAGTTCACCACTGTATCAGTTCTAGAAGTACCTCACACAGAGAAAGGCTGTAACTGGAACTAGTGAACACCTGCAGGGCAGTGTGCTTACTCGAGAGATCAGTGAGATCTATGTGTTTGGTTTTAAGTGTAGGCTTCAATCCCAGAGAAATCAATGGGCACTGCTGAGAGAGTGATTCTGGTGTGCTTTATTCTTTCATTGCATTACCTTTCCTTTTCAGTTCTCCAAAGCTCCTCACAATCTCGTGAACCACGGCTGCACCACTCTGAGGATCAATGCCACCAAACACCCATGCGTCGCGGTGGCCTCCCAGAATGACATACCTGTCTGGAGAAATTAAACCTTGGAGGTTTACTTAGAAAAACTTTTTTTCCTGACGTAGAGATGTTAATTGGAAGTCAATTCTAATTTTCCAAGCAGCAAAGCTCAATAGTTTATAATATAAATGATGCAAAGACAGAAGACATTTCACATGTCCAAAGACATTTTTTCTGCATTTTTAGCCACTGCTAAAGAATTTGTCAAACACAATAACTAGATCCCGTAAGACTTAAATCCTCTTTAATTCCATAATGTTACTTCTATTATTAGAAATATTGCAACCTTCCTCTAAAGACAGAAGCATCTTTCCATATTTTACAATAGTGTGTTTCGTGGCAAAGCTGACCCATTGATTACATTTGTACAGCACGCTGACTCACAACATTAAAGGTGAATGCAGCATTTTTCTGAATGTCTATAGAAGTCAATCATAAAAGGGGTCACCAAGTCATGACAGAGGTGTGATTGAAAAGATCACAATGCTACTATAATACAATGAACAGTTGAGTTTCAGGCAACAGGGAGGTGATGCAGTTATGAATTAAATGATGTCAATATCATCCTGGGGATGTCTATAGATCTGATTTTTTAGAATGTAAAATGACACTGGTTACAAGAGACAGTAAGACAGACAAAAAGTCAGTAGTGGTGGATAGGATGTCTTCAGATGGAATGTAAAACCCATTCCTGTGTTAGTAGGGAAAAATATCAACTTATGAATATTCTTTCAATCACAAAGTTATTTGCCTGAAGACAAATATTTCTGTCTTGGTTATGAGTTTCCCTCGAAAATCAGCATTTACAGTGAAAGTGCTGACATACCCTGAACCATATGAAAGCTGGTGCAATAAATATTTCAACACCAATGATCATGTAGTGTAACAGTTCAAAGAAAACTATATTCCTCATCTCCTCCTTGTAACTATGAAGTGCAAGCAGAGGTCACGGCACACTCACATTACACTGAAGACAAATTCCTTTACCTGGTTCCACTGCACCTCTGATGGTACCAATCACATTGTAAATCCTTCTTACTTCATTGTTGCTATGAATGTGCATTTTCACTTTTCTAGTGTATTGGGAAGAAAATCCAAAGAGAAAACCCATCAGATTAGATAATAAAACATCTTGACACCTTTTAAAAGTGTACAATATAAATTGTAAAGGAAGTATTTTGGCCAAATTTACTCTCCATTAAACCAAAGTAAATCTGAAAAGACTTTAGTGTAGTACTTTTCTGCATTTATACTTGTGCAATTGAGAACAGCATTTTGCCCTTGAAAGCTATGTACTGTTATTGATGTCAGTAAGACTCCAAATTCAAAGATTTTTTTTGCTAGCAGCTAGTTTTTAAATTTGGAAGACTAAAAGAAAAATTGAAACTATTGATGTTAGAAAGGTAAATAGTTCTAGTCATCTAGAGGCTGGTGGAAATCAGAACTAACTCCAGCACAGTCAATACTGATGTGGCACCTCAGGCAGCAGAAAATCAGGCAACTTGGGTTGCATCAAGAGACTTTGTTTATCTGGGGGTGCAAGAACTGATCCTCAAGGGTTGTTTGTATATTTTCAGAGAGAATTTTTTATGTAGTATGTGTAAGACATATAGAAAAGGTCAAATGGCTCATATGAAGTCAGTACAATAGCTCAGCTAATATTGACACACCTGGAATTTAGGCCTAAACTGTAATTACTAAATCAGTTTAAAAATCACCTGAAGCAATAAGAATGACATTGTAGTTTCAGCTTTTTTTCTGGAAAACTTGACTTGTAGGTTAATACATAAGGCAATAGGTAAGACCAGAAGCTGAACTTACATGAATTTAAAAAAGACAGCAAACAAATTCAGTTCTTAAAACAAGTAACCAGCATCATCAATTAGTTTGTGAAAGGCTAGATGGTTTTCAAATGAACCTCGTTCAAGACTAGCTGGAAACTAAAGCAATTCAGTTACATCCATCCAACCAAGATGTAAATCTACTGGAGCTTTGCACTGACTGCATTTCCGCCCAGGATATGGTCATAATCACAGGAATAACCCCGACTGTTCTACTTTTGGTTAAATTTTATTGCTCTACTCATCTTTCTCTGCACACTTTCCTTATGAAACAAAACTGACCTTGTAGAATAATTAGTTGTGAAACCAGGACCAACATTGTAAGATACATTCAAACTTCCTTTCCAGCTATTATGTGGTGGTGCACTTCCTCCCATATTACTGTTGTGAAAAAAAAAAAAAAAAAAATAAAAATCATTATTAGTTACAGACATCTTACAACAGCAACAAAAACAAATGAGGAACCAGGAACCACACTTTAGGAGGTCAGACACACAGACCACAGTTATGGTTTTTCTCCTAGACAATTTTATCACGCAGTCTTCCAGAGGAGAAAATTCTGTATTTTTAGCTATACTAACACTAGTAAATTAACAAGAGGAATAGTTCTGGACACTGGGAGGGCCTACAGCTACCCTGGAAACAGTGCTTGCCTCTAAAGCTTCTGAACACAAACCCCTGCTTGTAAATGGTCCCTGGAACTTTCTACTGCTTTGAACCGCATTTGCATTTGAATTAGCAGAGAATAACGTGGACCATTCTAACAGTTTAACAGCATAGGTAGTTGTCTTCCAGTGGTTGTCCCTGGACACTGTTAAATCTGGTAGCATAGACAGAGTTGATGTGTTCCAAAGATGTTTAAAACTGGAGAAATAAGATCAATTCAAGTCACCTTTTCTTGTTCCATTGTCAAAGGTGAGACGTTTTTTCTCAGTTAGCACAACTGGAAATACAGTAATTCTATGGATCATAATCACTCATATTTATTCACCTATTCTAAAGGATTTATAGCTTTGACATGAACTTGTGAGAAACAAAAAAAAAAAAAAAATACTGAAAAGTATGCTGGATGTTCTGGTTCTTATTAGGTAAAATAAATTTAATGTAAATGAAAGCATGCTCTTTACTGTAAATGCATAATTCAGTCAACCTTTATTCCACAGAACACTTCAGCATGTATTCAAGTCCTTGGTGTATTTTTTATATAAAAGTATGATAACAGTTCATAGTTATTTAACCAGAAGCTACAGCTTCTCAAGACAAAAATTAAAACAAGGATCCAGTATTTTTTAAAGGACCTAGATTTCATTCATAATTATTAAAACCAGGTTATCTCCAACTTGCTGAAGAGAAATTCCAGCTATATCATATTGAAACACCTTAATCTGCTCAATCACCACTAGTTGGCAGTGGAAAAAAAGCCCTTCAAACTCATACCTTTATCATTAGGATCAATTATCCTGCTAACAGTGATAACCATAAAGTTTTAAAGAAAATACAGTGGAAGATATATTAGTCCATAAAAGTTTGGGAGGAAACAGAAAGAACACTAGGACAGTGTTCATGAACATCAGGTATGCAAAAACACCAAAGACAGCAAAATCCTGCCTCATACAAAAATGAATACTTCAACAGAATCATAGAATCACTATGGTGGAAAGGACCTCTAGGATCATCAAGTCCAACCTTGCTCCCAACATTTCCCAGAGGAAATAGTTTCTGAGGAAACCTGCACAGAGGACCAAAGAAGAATTTTGGGGTTTTGACTCAGTACTCAGAGGCATCAGACCGAGCAGACTGATTGCTCATGTGATTCACATGTAAAATTCCTGTACAAATACTCACCCAAGATTATGTTCATTTATTGCCCTAAACACTTCTTGGTAGTGTTGCCAGCTTTGGCACATCCCGCTCTGTATCTCTACAGTTGATAGAGATGATTACTGCTACATTTTTAGGGGAAAGATACACTTGCCAATTCAATCACATCTTAGTTTTTTTCAGAGAACTTGTTTGGTTTGTTAAGGTAACTGTGAATTTTAATACTGTCCGCTGGCAAGCTGGTAACTTCTCTCCATGGCTCATTTAGTAAGCACACTTAATGACACGTAGATGTACATTAAGTCTCCTATAATGCTCCAGTTTTCTCAGTGTCCTTATATGAGGTCACGAGCATCACTTCATATCTATGCAACATACTACACCTGATGAGAGAAAGTCCACCTTCATTTAACAGAGGACAGTGCATATACTGTCCCATCAAAAATACATGGCAGGTATTTCCCTGGCTTCATTTGTAGTCTTTTGCACAAAACAGGTATTATGCCATCCTCAAAACTTTTTGCCTTTATTCACACTGAGAGGCACTTTATAACTTGCGTATACTTGACTGATCACGATATATCATAAATGATACTTTCCAGATCACTCTGCACATGCAGAGAACCTAAAGACAAACAGACACAGACTATTTCAACAGCTACAGTAGAAGCACAGTGCAAAAGTCTTTTCCTTTTCTCTTCAAATACTCTCATAACTTTAAAAAAAAACCAATCTGCTTAAAATTCCTCATGTCCCACATACCACTTACCGCAGTAACGACTCAGCATCGTGATAGCCAATGGGATGAACTGGAATTTTTGGGAGACCTACACCGTTGGCTTTGTCTAATCTGTAGGTGTATTCTGAAAGCAAATAGATGGATATTTTCATAATTACCACTCTCAGAAGGAATCTGTACAGTCCACAGCACAGTCCTAACACTGGAGTCAGAGATAAGAGTTTCACTTTCCTCAAAGTTGAGCTGACATTTCTTCAGTGATTTCATTCTTTATGTTTGTTTTATCAATGTATTTTCAGAGAGACATTAACAAAAGTTCTCCATAGTGTCTGCAGTCATGCATTTAGAGCTGGCTGGATGTTTTAAAATTGCTTGCTTTTCTGTGTTGATATACTTTTAGATAGAAATATTTTTCTCCATGGGAAAGAACTTCAGACTAAGCCACAGAGAAAGAAAAAGAGCAAAAAAGTGCATAGTCTGATGCCTGGAACATTCAGCTGGGAACTAAAAAGATTTTGCCAGTTGGTAAGAGAGAGAGACAAAATTGTATGCACTGGGCTACTGAATATTTTGGTTTTCTGTTTTTTTGAACGAAAAAGCAGTCTAGGTTTTGTTCTGACAAAGCTCAAATATAAATCATGTTTTTCTTTACATATGAGAAATTTAGTTTTCACAATATGGACAAAAAACTGATGTTTGCAAGCCAGCAGGTATGGAAAAGAATAGTTTTCTCCTTAATGCAACATTCACAGAAGCTCTTGGTGAGGGAAGCAGACAGGGATTCATCTATAAGATCACTGACTCTAGCAGGAGAAACCAGAAATCTTCCTCATGGTCTGCTCCTGCCATGATGCTGCTGTGAACATTGGCCAGAGAAGACTTAGGGACTGCTCTTCCTGAGATGACTGCCTCCCTCAGATATGCTGCCTCAAGTGCCTGCATGAATGGGTGTTAATGCATTTTAGTCAAAATGATCTGGGTTAGGTGCTAAACGGAACAGCTTCAGCAGAGCTCAAATAAGCAGCTCAGGAAGCATGAAGTTAAGATGATGAACCAGTAGGGTATGATCATCTTCTTAGAGCCTCAGCTGCAGCCAAGTGACATGAGTACTGGCATGGAAAATCTCAGCATTGCCAGTAAGGGCTCTCATGAAGGGAAGGGAGCCCAAACCTTGCAGAAAGGAGAAGAGCAAAAGTAAAGAAACCTGTGAGCTGTGCAGGCTGCGTCCTTGCTGACTTACTGATGAGAAACAGAAAGAAAAGACTAGGGCTTCAGGTGTTGATATGCTTGTATCATGATCTCTGGGCTAACTTGGGTATGTCTGTGAAGTCAAGCAGCCCAGCACTGCACTACGTGGTTCCCTTGTCCTCCCTTCACTTTCTCTCGTGCACCATTTACAGAAGTGGCCTACTGACAGGAAGTCCAAAGCTGCTTCTTTTGAGCAACAGAAAGACCAAGAAAAAAAATGTGATTTCTTCCAAGGGAATTAACATGCCCATTACCTTCCCCGCTCTTTCCTCGGAGCTTGATTTCTCTAGCGTCACTCACCTTTTGCAGGATAACCTGGTGTCAGAGGATCTCCTGCCCCATTCAGGTTTAATACATTTCCACGCTGGGCTCCTCCACCTGGAAGGTTCCAGCCACTTGGATAGGGCTCTGTTCCTGGGGCGCAGTAGTCAGCAGGGTCAGAGTACAGAATAATTCCCTTGGCACCTGCCAGTTCAGCATTCTTCACCTGCAAAGCACATTTACAGTTCCTATCCAGTCCTTTATAGCTTGACACCAGAGTTCAAAAGGCAAAAGAAAGTATTATAAATTAGTGATTACTCCTCAGGGCCTTTTACAGTGCTTGGCTAAGTAAAGGGCCCACAGCTGTCTCATAACAAACTTTTTTCTGAAAATACATATGCAGATATCAGGTTCCATACAGAACAGGTTTGCTGTTGCTTTGAATTTTACTTAGGAGATAACTGCAGTATCACGGAAAACATCCTTCACAGGATTATTACATAACCTGAGTTTGTATTCTGTCATCCAGATCAACACTATCAACTGGCTACTGAAATGTACACACCATGGTTGGAAAAAACTGTATCCCACTGATGCCACCTTATTGTTCAGTTTGCCACATATTTACCTTGTTCACCTAGATAATCTCCTGAATGTATCTCAGGGTTCAGACTACACAGGAAGTTTATTATTGGAGAGCTTGAAATTGTCTTTGGCTGTGAACAAGACTAACTTCAAAGACTGTGTATCTTGGGCTTTTTATGGCAGAAGTTCTGACCTGTATGCTGTGTTGATTAAAAAAAATGTTCTCATACAACTTCATTATTGTATAATACTGGTTGGTATAGAGTGAGAAAGACAAAATAAATGTCATCCTGACACCCCAATCTGTTTTGCTACTAGATATGACAGAAATGTATAGTGACTGTGTGACAACTAACCCTTAACAGTTTCAAATTTGCGTATTTTAATTCAGAAATACCGTAGCTTTTTTAAGGAAATAACAGTACTTGACTTCATGCTCTATCCTATTCTTGCACACCATCAGGAAGCTGGAAAATGACAGGACAGTTCTGGAGATTTTATAAAGGCTGCTGAATTCTTCAGTACATAAACAGTCGTTAGAAACAACCATCACAGTGAACATATCATCCCTTTGTGTCAACAAGGGCATGTAATTCCCAAACCACAGGATAACTGCCCTTATAGCTATTAGCAATGCTGAGGTGTTCATACTTAATTTTAAGAAAAGATTCACAGACAGCAATACCTTCTTCAATTGTTAAGTCTTTTCCATTCAGATAGTACATTTAAGGGTGGTAAGCCATTTAGTGGAAATACTATCTGCCACAGAGTATGAGCTACATGTCACTTTTCACTGGTGGAAATGGCATGTATGTAACCAGTGAGCTACCCACAGAAAAGCTCACAGAAGATTAGGCAACAGCACGTAGTAAGAATTGGCATTCCACGGAGGAGAATCAGTGCTCAATACCCTTAGGGAACTGAGAAATACAATCATTGTCCTGCTCAAATTAGAGTCAAACTAATTTATGCTCAAGAGCCAAACACACTTAAAATAGTCATTTTACATCCCTGTTGAGGAAATAACTTGAGTGTATGCCTGAAGTGTGCACATGATTATGCCCTTTCCTGTTAGGCTGTAGAAATCTGCAGAAATTTGTAGTTTAAAAGTATTTATATGATAGGGAAATTGAAAAAACAAACATAGAATTTAAACTAACCTCCATATAGTTAAAGTCTCTTCCTGGTGCACAGAAACCATTATGAAGAAACACAGTATAGGCAATTTAAAGCACAGCTGAACCAACAGGGAAGAACAGTCCAGTTCAGCATTAGTGTACTGCCCAAGAATGTTAGTAATAGTTTTGAACAATTTATAGTATCTATATATTTATTATATATGAATTCACATTATTCATATAAATTATATATGAATATAAAAATATGTGGCATTTTCCAGCTTTTCTTTTATCCTATGGATGTATTTTATATATATATACATATATATATATATCTCAAATATATATTTGATATCTTCAACTAAAGAATCATTTTTGAATACAGGTCTATGAAAACTCAGTTATGCTAAAATCTGCAGAACATTTTAGGTAATTGTTTCAGTCTCCTAAAATCAATAGGACAGCACAAGTAACATTTTTATACAGAGGCATTACCTTATTTCCTCTGAAGATCTTCCCATATCTGGCAATAACAATCTTTCCTGTGCAGTTAATTCCCAGCTCACGTTCTAGCTTAAAGAAGTCCTCGGTGCGGCCATAGTTCACATACACTAACTCACCCTGACAGAAAGAGATAGAATTTGAAACAAGAATGTCAATGAGCATGTCAAAAGGAGGATGTGATCTAGGAAGAGAATAAGCTGGGAACAATGAGCTCTGGGACTGGTTCTGGTATAAATACCCCTCTGATCATGAGACAGTTAAGTAGGCAAGTGACTTCTAATGAATTTAGAATCCAGCCATCCAAAGCAGCCAGATTTTGTTCACAACGGAGAATGAGAAACCAAAAGTGCTCAGAGTATAGCAATTACTTCACTTCGTAATCTGTTCAAGCTGTAGTCAGTCTTGGACAGCTGAAGGTATTTTGGACCCAGACACCACAGTAAATACGGAGTAGACTGAATGATGCCAATACCCTGGGAACTTCTCAGGACTTGATTCTTATTCAATATGGCAGAAGCCACAAGTGACTTACTGTCAGAAAAATACCCCTTGCACATGAATAAAGTATTCTTCATGATCATGTTTCAACCAAGTTATTCAATACTTGGTGTGTAATTCATCTTTCTTAACATCAGCTACCTATGGGCTGGGTGACTTGTCTAAGAAGGTCCTGTACTCCATCTATCTCCACAGCCAGTAAAGAGATGGGGAGTTCTCTGAGAACTCACCTTTCCAAAAGAATTCACCCCAAAGCTGTTTTAAACACCTATTTCAGGAAGGAATTAATTGCCCTCTGGATGCACCTCTCATTGATTATACCTCAAGGACTGTTTTAGAGTAAATGCCTATAAAAAGCCTGAGACTGGTGTAGGAAAGACACCTACAATTTCAGACAACTAAAATTAGGTGACAGGAAACTTCCTTAGTGCATTTCTCCATATTACCAAATACCTCCAGAGAGATTATCAATTTAATTGCAAAGAAGCATAAACTTAAATCTCTTATACTGATAAAAAGCCCAGACTAGACTTTCAGCTGGTCTCATATAACAGCATATAGCATAACCTGGTAAGTTTGTGGTACAGTCATTTTGATGGTACCAGTTTCATCTGCTTATGTGGCAATTTCTACCTAAATTAAGCAAAATGAAGTCAGTTAGGATAAATTAATGTAATAAAAAGGACTGTATTTAAATATAGCAAATAGTTTCACACCTAGCAAGATTCTGGTCCTCTTTGCTCACAGAACAGTTTCTAAACACAAGGCTAATTCCTGGGGAGGCTTTTCTGAATATATGGAGTAGACTTCCCTCTCAGTAAAATGAAGTGTAATCATACTGAAGTCAAGACAGTTCTTCCAGTCTATTTAGATTAAGCAAAAGGGGAATTTAGTCCACCATTTTAACATCTTTTCTTCAGAATTTCAATAATTTGGCATACAGATTTGCAGAGATGTAATTATAATATTTAATAGCATCCTGCAGGGTTCTCTCATTCAGGTCCCTTGTTCTACAATAAAGTGTAAAACAAGCTAATGTGAGAGTAACATTTTATTGCGAAAATCTGTTCATACTTCACAGGTATTTTTAAAATAACTGCATCTGATATGACGTATATCATCTGTATTCACAGCATTTTTCCCAGTGTTGCAGAATAATACTCTCAGTATGAAGAAATTTGACCACTTCTCCCACTTTCCAGGAAGGTGGCCTACTCATGAGACTACAGTTAGCATAGGAGGCAGGTACTTTACAGCCTTCTCCTTTCACTGAACTTGAAGCTTTATGCAGGAATAGTTTGCAAAACTAATGAGTAGAAATAGAACCTATGACTGATGACTGCACTTGGCAATTTCTAAATATACCACTCCTCATCTTAGTTCTGTTTTTTAATAGAATGGTTTTGACATAAAATACATAAACAGGCCAGGGAGAATTCAGAAGTGACCTGAATCCACTGAGTGTTCCCACTGCTGAGCAATACAAATGCTTCCTCCTTTGCTGTTTTCAGTACAGGAGCAGAAAACTACTCAATGGATAATGCTATGGTCAACAGCACTAGCTAGGTACCTGGGTCTTTGCCAAAGTATTGAGGAATACGGTGAAAATAAGCATCCTATTTTGAAAGGACAATCTGTCTTTTAGTTGTTGGGGTTTTTTTAGAAACAACGTTCTTGCATTTAATTAAAATAAAATCATTTTCTAAAGAAGGAACCTGCAGCTTCTTCAGCTTGTTTTTATTTCCCATACACCATTGCTTACTGTAGCTGTCCACAAAGCAAATAAGCAGTGAGGTTATTCTGTCTTTCTTTGGGGCTATTATGTTACGATACAAAGTCAGAACCCATGAATTTTACCTTACATTATCTTGCAAAATACCCACTGCAATTCTTGAAACACTCAAAGTTCCCATATCCTAGGGTACAGATTCTCTGCCTGGTTCTCCAGCTTCCTTTGAGTATTTGAGGCAAATGAACACAGGATGCTTTTTGTTTTCTGGACTTGCACAGCTTACTAACAAACTTCAGAAAGAACATGATTCTAATACTGGGTTGTGTGAGTAAAATCACTGTTAGCAGGTTTCAGAGCCAGACCTGACTTTGAAGTGGAGATGGGACCAGATGACCTCCAGAGGGCCCTGTCAACCTACATAACTATGTATAGATAGGAAATACTGAGGACAACAAAAAAAATTCTATCTTATGAAATACTAATTCAAACCACTCATGGTCTTAGGATAGAAACACCCTGTTACATAGGTCGGTTTATAAAAGAAAGCCCATCAGCTGCTACCATCTGTACAATGAGACAGAAAGGATTAGTGTTAAGCTCAGATCACATCAACATTTTGCCAGCAAAAGGTATTTTCAAGCATACTGTACACTGTGCAGTTATACCCGTCAGTGTGAGCCTTGGGCAAGCAGCATTTTGGGTATTAGATTGTTCATTTGGCTATGCAAATATAACTGTCTTATTTGTTCCCCAAGATGGTAAGCAATGGTGCATAGTCACAGAAATATCTGGAGAAGCCTATAGCAGCTAACAATATTAAAGATTTATTACTATATTTTTTTAAGGAAAAGGTAAAAATAAAATCCAGTTCTGACTCAAATGAGAGAAAAAAAGAAACATATATGTATGACAGTTCAATTTGAACATTGCTCCATTGCAAAACTCTGAAGAACACCAGAGCTAGGACATCTTTCCTACTGGTATATATCAGGTTTTTGAACTGAAGTCCAAGACCCAAGAATTTCACATTATTCTGTCATTCTATCCTATTCTGTGCTATGCTGTGGTAGTCCATCTTTTCTATTATTTCTATTTCTGTCTGTATTTCTATGTCTACTTCTGTTCCTTCTTCTATTTCTATTATTCTGTTTCATTTCTATTTCTATTTCTTTTACTATTTTACTATGTTACCTCAGGCATTCCTTGGGCTGAAAATGCACTGTAGGGTGGCACCACATCTCTAACAGCCTCATATCCTGGGGGAGGAGGCTCAGATAATGATGTGTTGAAAATCTAGTGGCAAAAAAAAACAAAATTAAAAAAAAAAAAGGAAAGCAGGTAGTATGGAAAAGAAATACTCTCTATTCAGGCAGACTTCACATGCATTTGCAGTTTTAACGACTCTGGTTTCAGAACCCTAAATGAGGAGTGGCCAAACTTTAGCAAGCACTGAGCATCCTTTTCAGTATGAAGGTTCAGTTTGTGATCTTACAAATCCCATCTCCATTTTTCACACAAAATCCTGCTTAAAATAACACAAGGTCCCTTAAGATGGTCTCAGTATGGCAGGTAAGGACAGGTTAGATGACAGTGGTAGAAATACTTGCATTCTGCTCACCCCTGGAGCTTCTACGAGCACTATAGCTGCTCTGTAACGCACTGATATTATCTGTGATACACTATCTCAACGCCACAACTCTAATCTTCAAGAAACTGAATTTAGCACAATCACAAATATTGTATAATGAGTCAATTCAGATTACAATGCTGACCATGATAATTTTAAACAATTTCATTACCTAAAGTAATTCTTTTACATAATTCACCTTTCATCTATATATGTCAGAACACTAAATGCGTCTGAGTAATTTTTGGTATTCCTAACACATACGTTACAAAAAAAAAAGATACAAAATATAAAAACAAATTAGAATCCCTCATTTCTGTGCACTTTGGATCAGGCCCAACACCACTAACAGAGCAGAGGGCAGCTTTCCCTCCCAGGCTTCCCAAGTATATGAAGGTGATTTTGTTCCTTGATTGCAAAAACTGGTGTTTTCTGTACCTCATTTCCATGCTCATCAATTATTGAGATGTAGTTGGGTTTAGTGTCATCAGGGTAAGAGAGCAAGACATCATAATGAATCAACTGAACAGAATCCAAACCAAACTCCTTCCACTCAGCTTGGACTTGCTCTGCCAGATGCAGATTCTCCTTTGTTCCTGCTAGGTGAGGAAGCTGTGTGAAATTGCTAGAGAAAAAGAAGCGACGAGTCAGGATCAGGCATTGCAGCTCAGAATCAGAACTCCTCTTAGCCTAGCTGCAGATAAACCCCCTAGAGATGACCAGATGTACCCACGCTAAATAAGGGCCCAGACTCCTCTGCGCCTATGCTTTTGCCTGTCTCACATGGAACTGAGGTACAGGGTTTCAAGTCTGTCCTGAGCTATCACAGGTGTTTGTATCTTCCTTGCAGTGTGGCCTAGCAAGAATGGCACGATGGCTTCACCTCTGGGGTCTTGTCCTTGGTTTACTCCTCATCTTCTGGGTGACCTTGTGCCAACTGCTCCTATGAATAAGTCCGACCTTCCTTGTGAAGTGATAAAAGAATTGAGTATAATTATCTTCGTGTATCCAATTTAGAAATGTGCATAATTACTCTGATGCCTACTTTTAATTAGCTGGATATTCTCCTTGGATCCCACTATTTTAATTAATTTTGGCCCAAATACTGATTTATCTAGAAGTTCACTCTGAGTGTGTCCTGTTGGCAAATAAGAGATAGTGAGTTCACAGTGGCTGAGAAAAAAGGAACAGAAAAACTCAACAGCTTGTGACTTAAAAGTCATTCAGTGACTTAAAAGTCAAACAGTGAAAAATACCATAAATAGTGAGCAACTCATTGTCTGAAAAAATAATTGTCCAGATCACCGAGAAAACCTGGTGGTGAAGTGAGCTGGAGAAACTCCCAGCTGAATGAAGTTGTCATCATGATGTCCTCATCCTGTCATATAACCATGTCATCAACATGCCACAGACAAAGAAGCAGGTGTCACAACAGCTGGTGTTAATAATGGAAATTGGATCTTCAATAAAGGAAGGGGTGTAAGATTGGGAAAAAAAAATAATTCTTGAGTTCAAGTGAGAACAAAGCCATTAAACAAAGCACTTTGAATGAACTGAGGAGAGGAGAGGGGAGGGGAGGGGAGGGGAGAAGAGGAGAGGAGAGGAGAGGAGAGGAGAAGAGGAGAGGAGAGGGGAGGAGAGGAGAGGAGAGGAGAGGAGAGTTGGGATGGACCTACAATGACCATCTAGTCCAACTGCCTGATCAGTTCTGGGCTAACCAAAAGTTAAAGCATGTTCTCTAGAGTATTGTCCAAATTCTTCTTAAACACTGACAAGCTTGGAGCATTGACCACCTCTTCTAGGAAACCAGTTCCAGTGTTTTACCACTCTCTCATTAATGCTTCCTAACATCCAGACTGAACTTCCCTTGGTGCAGCTTTGAAGCATTCCAAGGTGTCCTATCACTGAATGCCATGGAGATGAGATCAGCATCTCCTCCTTTCCTCAGGAAGCTGCAGAGAGCAATGAGGTCAGCCCTCAGCCTCCTTGTCTTTAAATCAGGCAAACCCAAAGCGCTTAGCAGATGAATGCTGCTAGATAAAACCATGTTCTTCTGATAACATCAACACCTATTGCCAACACAGTACTAAAAGTCCCTGTTAGAGTGACAACATCATTTTCTGACATGCTGAACCAAGAGCACAGTTATAGGCTATTATTAGAGCCAACTGCTCTTTTTTTCTAAGAGTTAGGAATGTTTAAGTCTCGTGTTTTCATTAAAATTTTACTTCTATAACATTCTCCTGCATCATATTCCCGTTTAACTGAATATTGTGATTTTTTTCATTTCCTCTTCTAATCTGTTGACTGCCTGTACTTGTAATTCTGAGCAGTGACGAAATATCTGCTGTGTTTCACAACAGAACTGGCTGCAAGACAGTAAATGAAGTACAATGTTTCCTGTTGGCATCCAGACAGGGAATTTAGAGGGCAGAAAGCAGTCCTTTCACAGGGCTGTTTGAAAACAGTTGACTTTGTGGGAGCCAAAACACAGGTTAAGACTAAAAAATCCTAAGTCTTCAGTTTCCATTGTTTATATAGTCCAGGACATGACCGTTATGTAATAAAGATAACGTACTTTGCAGCTAATTTATTTGCAATAATTTGTGGCAAGTGTATTTCAAATTAACAGCATCACCATAAGCTTATAGACCGTAAATATTTTTTAAAATAACTTAGTTTTGTAGCAAGATACAACATCATGCTATGTAACCAGGCTGGGAATTTAAGGCAAACCCAAATTTGTTGATTACTCCTAATACAACAGACACCCAACACTTTCTTTGCACAGGAAGTAAATTTCTACCAATAAACTATGACTTCTGGTCTATTACTGCCTGGAATAATACATGCTTTTAAGAAATACTAAACTCTCCTACGAGAAAAATAATCTGTCTACAAGATCCCTAAAATAAACAAATAAAACTACAACAGATTTCTTGTAGTTAAAGCTTATAAATTACAGAAATTAAGAAAATTATAGTAATTAATCTGGCATAGAATTTTAAGATATATTGTCATTGTCCGTTGTTTGAATTTTCAAGAACAAATATTAGCAGCTTTGCTTCTACAATTTAACACATACAAGAAACACAAGGTATTTTAAATCACCTCATTTAAAGGGTGGATTAAATGAAAAAAATTCTTAGGAAAAAATAAAAACACTCTAAAGCTTTAAGACTGTTAGATTTCTTCTGGATAGTCTAATGTACCATCAGACAACTGGTTGGTATCTACTATGTCTGTTGTAGATATACTGTAGATACTCACTGCGCAGAGGGGGACAGCTTGGAAACATCTTTCTTCATGAAAATAGAGTACAAGGTTGGAACGGTGACAGATTAACACATACATTTGGTCACAGCATGACAAAGTGTGAAGGGAGAGCGGCAATAAGGTATTAAGGCCTAAACTGCAGGAAGAACTAAAGGCTCAGACACTGATACAATTTTCTCCTCTTTCACTTTGATGTACTCCACTATTTTCCATTTCACCTCTCCTCATTTAAGTTCATTCATACAGCCTAAATGATTTTTCCATAGAAAACAATGTAAGATAGACACCGCAGACTGAAAAAGGACGCAAGAGAAAGAACTTCTATGCCACTAGAAGCGTTCACTAAATGCTAAGCAACAGCTTCACCAATTTTTAATTACTTTAAGTACCAACACGAACAGGAATGAGAGGACCTGAGATGGACAGTTTTGTCAATCACAGCTCATTGGCACACGTTTGATAAAAAAAAAAATCTGTTTGAGAACCTGCACACCATCCTCTGTTGGCATCCTTGGGCTGTTCCTGCTTGATTTTTTTTTTTTTAAGTCTACACATTGCTTACTGAAGAAACTGCTTGATGTTTTCAGCTTTCATTTCAGCCATAAATGCTGCCTTCATGTCTTCATGAGGACTCACAGATGTCGTCTTTTCTGTTGGTTTTGCAAACCACCCTGTGCAACAAACAAAATTCAACAGTAAAATCACCAAAGCAATACTCCCCTGACACACACAATTCCTCTTTGATATTGCCACAAAATTTGCATTGTGTATTTTACATCTGTTTTTATCTCAGCATGGACAAGCAGCCACAACTTAATGCAGACTGCACAGTGATGGCAGTGGCAGACTCCCACATAGTAAGAAAACTTATTTGCCTAGGTAGATAGTGAGGGGAATGAAATACTATATTTATTCATCAGAGTAATTCTACTAGAGATGTTAAGGAAACTTATCTATCTTCCTTTAGCACCAGAACACCATCCTGTCAATCACGTCAGTCATGTCAGTCATATCAGTCACCTCAGTAATAAGGCAGCAGCTTTACAAAAATGCACAGAAACACTGACACCCTTTGTAAGGAACAGATGTAACTCCTTTCCCACTCTCTGGTCTGTCTGGCTCATTCTGGAACCCTTCCCTCACCGTGCAGACATTACCAGAGTAAGTGATGAGAGGAACACCTGGCTCACAAGGAAGTGTTTCTGACATCTTTTATTTTTAAGTCAGACTGGACATGTTCAGTGCAAATGCAGCAGTAGTCACTCCAGTAGTGCAAATGAGAGAACCAGGAGGGAGCAGAGAGTGGGTAACAAGCTGGCGCAGTCACTGGCACAGGCTCTTTCCGCACGAGAGGAATTCAGTCAGAGCTTCCCAACAACACGAACCTCAAGTACATACCAAAAGGCATTTCAAAATACACTTTTGTTTCCGTTCCTCCCTGTAACTGACCCTGATCTATTCGTGAGCAACAGAGAAGGTAGGGAGGGAAAACCCCTTGTGGCACCCATCCGTAGGCCTGCCTGCTTGGACTGAGGGAGAAGTGGGACATTAAATAAAGCCGATTTCACGCCTCCTTCACCCCTTCTGTCAGAGCTCCTCCAGCCTCCTATTCATCTTCCCGCCTTTCTGGTTTGGGCTGGTACTTTTTTAACAGCGGAGGCAAGGGGCCCGTCTCCGTTGCCTTCTCTCAAAACTGGAGCCTCTTCTCTTGCCCATAACATAACTGCTTTATTTAAAAGGATATCGCAAAATAAGTCAAAAAGTCAAAGCCTCTTTCTCCTGCGGAGGAGCGTCCGCGGAGGGGTCGGTGACTGCTCCTGCCTGGGGTGAAGGGCAGGGAGAG
>NW_008620754.1:3911-5127 GCF_000691845.1 Merops nubicus | reverse complement strand
TTTCCTAACCTTCATTAACCCTGTGGGCTTGGGATGGACTTGTGCTGAAAATAAACCTAACTAAATTCTTTATTTCTGGAAGGCAGCATTCTGAGGTCTGGCTGGGGTTTGCCAGGGCCTGTGAACATTCCCAGAGCCTGTGTGGTTAGCAATGAAGAGCTTCTACAAGGACAGAGATGTTTAAAGGAGGTGGTGAAGTAGATTGGTCCTGGTGAAATAGTGAAGCATGAAATAAGGAAAATCCTGCATTTCTTGAAATGAGACACTCTCCTGCTGGATTTCCTAGTGAAATCTGTGTGTGGGCAACCAGCTTAGACAGCGCTTGAGAAGACGTTCTGAAGGAAGCTGTTCCAAGGGCAGAAATTAACCAAAGACTATGCTAAAGCAGAGAGGGGTGGTAAATAATTTGAAAGAAAACTGGGAAGGAACAGGAGGCAGAAGGAAAAGTGTGTTGTGAGATAAGCTGATAAAAGTGAAGTCAATTTCTGATGCTCACCTGCTGTCTCCTTGGGTGTTGATGTTTCTCCCTAGGAGCCCTCCCACACTTAGGTCAGTGTGGTCTAAGTCCACATAGACCTATCTAGTCCTTAGACCATGTAGTCGACTGAGACCCAGCGTGGACAGCCTGATGTCCATGAACTGTTTGCCCAACTGCTGCCCACAGGGATCCTCAGAGTGTCCAAACCTGATTCCACCTCCGCAGGGATGTGGCTCCATTACGTTCTAACTGCTCAGTTTCTCCACAGCTGCAGTGTAAAGCTCAGGATAAGAACTTCTGTGAACTCCTGCATGTTTTTTTAAAGAGAATTGTCTTTGGGAAGGAATTTGGTCCATCTGGCAGCGTATGAGTTATGGAGTATTTTTTAGTATTTTGATCAGATTGTTGTCAGCTTCTGAAATATTTCTGTGTCTCTGAAGAATTTTAATGCTGAAGACTGAGCTGAAATACTGTTTTCCTAAATTGAAATTCTGAGTAGCTTACAGTATCTTGTCTGCTATTTGTTAATGGTGTTAGCAGATGACTGCCTCAGCTATTGCACCCTTGGATTTGAGCCTGGTCAGATCTTATTTATTAATCTATGAATAAAAAGAACTTTCAGGAACATGTGATTTATCTCTGATGATGCCCTGCAATGTTGGTCAAACGGGATCTTTATGTATTCCAGAAGTGAAGGCAGCAGCATCCCAGCCAGCTGCTGGAGGGGAAGAGAGGGAC
>NW_008620754.1:836-3515 GCF_000691845.1 Merops nubicus | reverse complement strand
TGTTAGGGCCTCGCAGTGGATGGAGCCTGTGGGCATGAAACACAACCCTGGGGTGTTGCTCATGGGTAGCTCCTGGTGGGCCATTGAGTGTTATTGGAATGTTTCCATGGTTTGGGTTTGGAAAATCAGGAAGAATGCAGCTATATGGTGTGCTTTAAGTTTGCAGTGGGTTCATGCTTTTCCTCTCCTCTAGTCGGCATGGGAAGCAACTTCCTGAGAAGCTTCCTACCTGTTTCTTATCAAAGAAACGTTATCCTTTTTTATTTTTCTCCTTTTTGTAGGTGTCACGACAGTGCTCTAGACCAGCTGTCCTCTGGCAATCAGTGTTCCTCCTGTGGAATGAGATTCACTGCTCCCGAGGGACACGCCGAGCACTTCGACTGGCATTATCATCAGAACAGGGCCAAGAAAGATGCCAGGAGAAAGATTCCCCCCAGAAGATGGTGCTGCAGCGAAACAGTAAGTCCTGCAGGAGGTGTGTGGGGAGCTGGCAGGCTGGGTTCTGTGTTTCACTGGTGGATGTGTGGTAGGATTGCAGCTGGGATTTACACCAGCACATCCTTTGGTAAAGCATGACACCTTGGGTATTTCAAGTAGTTCTCCAATGCCTGTCACAAGACAGAAGTCAACTGTGTGATGAACAACAAACAGTTTGGTGCTGTTCTCCTGGCTCTGAGAATGGAATTGGAGGATAGGGGGTTTTCTGGGAACAGCTTTTTTGAAGTGCAGGATTGTGGGAAAGCCTGTGCTGTGCTACTGCTGGCTGGGGGCAGCATCTCAGTTTTCATGGAGATTTATGAACAGCGGTACTTTTAGGATGTCTCTTTTTTTCCCTGGGATGTCTTTTGGAAACATCTCTGGTTGTCAGTCTCGGAGAGGGAAAGAAAACTTTTTCCTCAGGACTGGATTGAACTGCAGGAAACAGTTGATCAAGAGGAAGGGGCAGAAATCCCGTTCTTTGAAAACACTCATCCAGAGGCTGTGCTGAAGGCAGAGAAAGCTGCAAAAGAGAAGGAGTTCCAGAGTGTCCCTGCTGGAGCAGCTGAAGTAGTAGAGGTAAGTTTCAGCTTCCCTTGATTAGCCCAGGGACAGAGAATCTTCTGATACCTCCAAGAAGTTTGTTGGGAACTCAGATAACAGCAGCAAGACCCGAGTCACGACGTTACACCAATATGGTTATGGTCGTCCTCCTTTATTTGCCCAAGTAGCTCAGCATATATACAGTTTCAAGCTGTCCACGCGATCAGCATACACTCAGGATTGGTTAAAAGCTATTATTCAAGTGCTCCAAGCTTGTTATTGAATGAATATTAATCCCATTGTCTCTGCCAAGCCTCTACCCGGCTTGTAGTTTTACCATCCTGTGAAAAATCTGCAGAAAGCTACGAGAGTATCACTCGTGTTCCTTCCTCTGACCCTCCAAGGATGCCTCAGGAACACTCTACACTTGTCCTGTCACATATGCCTTGGCACTACTGCCTGGATTGTTCACTTCCCAGGAGATAAAGTTGTGTCCGTTGTCCTTCAGAAATTCCTCCACAGAGGTTGACAGCCTTCTCTCACAGCGTGGCCGGGTGTGGGCTGGAGTCTGGTTCTTGTCCCCTGTGCAGGCACTGCCCGGGTGGTGTGTTTGTGCAGGTGAGGGTTGTTTGGTGCACTCTCCCTGTCTTGCAGCGCCATCCACACCCGCTGGCCTTGCCTCGTTTGAGCAGCACTGGCATGGGCAAAGCGTGTTCATCCACGGGAGGTTTCCACAGGAAGGTCACTGGAGCCCAGGGACTGGCCATGGACCTTTGTCCCTCAAGTGACCATTGGGTTTATGGGGCTTTGCTCCTTTGACACAGAAAATCCTTTTGTGGTAGGAGATGGGTGTCAGGACAAAGACGTATCTCAGTCGTAAGGGAACTGCCAGGTCTGTATTTTGGTAGATGAATTGGGGCAGTACTCAAATGCCAGTGCTGGCAGAATGACAATCCAGGTGTACGTGCTGAGCCTCTAATAAACTCGCTCTCAAGCCGTGAGGGCCTTTGTTCTGATTTCAAAAAGCAGCTGTTGTGCTTTGCTCTCAGAGTTGATTATTTTGCACAGAAGCACTAAACCTGTTAATACTTCATCTAAAAGTTCTTTTTAATTTGAGAGTATAAGGGATGTCAAGATAATTCTATTAAAAAGAAAAATACCTACCCAGCGTTGCCTTCCATGACAGCAAACCAGGATTAGATCGTTACTAAGTGTATTCCGGAGACTTCCTGGCTAAAAGGGCAAAACTTGCCTTCCTCAAGTGACAGCAGCCTTCCCAGGCAGCTGGTGATCCTTGCTCAGGCTGAGCAAATGGCTGCAATAACCTCCTTTCTCTCTGCTCCTGCCCTGACTGTTCAGAGCCATGGAATTTGCCAAGAGCCGTTGGATCAGTACTGGGAGGAGGAAAAGGAAGAGTGGCACCTGATGAACGCTGTCAGGGTGGGTGAAGAGGTAATCTGATCTTATTTACATGTGATATTCTTTATAGTGAAAACACCTGCAGAATTATGGCACTAAACCAAAAAGGGGTGGGGTGGGAGGGGGCAAAAGCTCTTGGTCTCCAGAAGAATTCCCATGGTAGTTTTCCTGGCTTCCAAGTCCATCCCTGTCTCAGGCTTTGGAAGCCCATGGAGTCAGTCCTGGTATCATCAGCACACG
>NW_008620754.1:0-233 GCF_000691845.1 Merops nubicus | reverse complement strand
AGTGAGGCCAACCCAGGGTCTGAATCCCCATCGTGTGCCTAGTGCTGAGCGACGGCCTCATCCCAGGAGTCTGCAGGCAGTGGGTCAATGGGTGCTGGTGGGTGTTCCATGTTCCAGGCTTCAGGAGTTCCAGTTCCCCTGGGGATGGACTCAGCTAAAGCCAGAGCAGAACTTGAGGAAACCCCTCCTGCTTGTGCAGAAGAAAACAGACCTGCACCTGCAGGAGCTGAAAG
>NW_008620753.1:18471-19420 GCF_000691845.1 Merops nubicus | reverse complement strand
CCCGCCTGGGGCTGAACCACCACAGAGCTGTACAGTCTAACATCGATAACACCTCTCTGCACATAAAGGTCTGTTCAACAAGGTTTTTCCAGAGTGTTTCTATTTTCTACGTATATCTAATAAATAATCACTTTTACAAAGTAGCCATTAAACAAGTGGTCATGAGTCATCCAAGATGAAGAACTACTTAAGGATACACTTGTCAAAGAACAGCTTCCTGCTTCGGTCTTGCTTTCTTTAGAAAGCAGCAAAGAGACAAAGTTCTAGGAATAGCAACCAGATGTCAGGGGAAAAAAAAAAAAAAATAGCTCCAGGCATGAAGAGATCTCCCTTCACAAAATTTAAGCTAGATGCTGTTATTATCCTTTCATCTCAGGTATTTAGCCAGATTCTTGAAAGGGTAATCTGACAAACCAGCTTAGGCACAGAGCACAGTGATGACAATCATACTGGCTTTCACGAAAGATCTCCACCAATACAGTTATTCAGAAATGCAAAGTCTATAATTTCATAGTTAAATTTTTAGCCATAGACAGACTCGTTAAACATATCACACTTGTACAGCATCAGAGATTAAAAAAAAAAAAACAAGACCAACTCAGTTAATCCTCCTTTCAACACAGGCCCAGTGCAACAAAATTAGAGGGAGTGTAGTGTGCAAGAGCATCACTTAAGTTAAACACTGACAAGTGCTGAGGGTTCATATGGAGTAACTCTATCCCAGTTTTGCAGAATGGAAAAGACAATGCATTTTGCCTGCACTCAGTAACACACGTAATACTGTTTAATTAACCTCTAAATTCAACATGCTTACATTAATTTATTATTCATCCATACAGAACTCAACAGTTCAGGAGTACATATGTTGCAGTGCGCCTCCTGGAGACAGAGGTTTCTGATGCCTCTTTGTCCCCAGACAGGGGCACACATCCAGAATTTTCCACCTTTC
>NW_008620753.1:0-18311 GCF_000691845.1 Merops nubicus | reverse complement strand
CCCCTGGGGTGGGTGCTGTTTCAGTGCTTGCCTCAGGTGTTTTTGTTTGTTATTTTCATGTTATTAAAACCTTTTATTTTGGAAGAAAGCGATCGTTGCCCATCCCTCCTTTACTCGCCACTGCCCTACTCTTCGCTGACGACCACCCTGGAGGTAATGCGGGGGTCCTGCTGGGGGTGTTTTCTTCCCGGGCAAAACCAGCAGGTTTAAAATCCCCTGTGAAATATATTTTTGCAAAGTTATATACATACATGCAGTAGGACTAACATCAGGCCTATTCACTCTGCAAGACAAATTTCCGGTTAAGTTAGAATCTGAGCCTTAATTTTCAGACCATTCCTTCCAGCTTTTCCAGAGGTTTTGTTCTCTTCCTACAGTATCATGAACCTTTCTTGAAAGAAAATACCAACGGTGTGGTAAGTTGCCAGGGAAGGGTGAGCTCTTCCCTCACACAGCAGGAACTGTAAACTGTACAGGTACTTTTGCAACATACTCAGTGAATTGCTCTCTGTGCTTACCTGAGCACTCCTCCGCTGTTCTAGTGCAAAAGAAAACAAGTGAGCTTCAGTATAGACTGTCAGGAAACAGCTACATGTCAGTTCATTGAAAAAACACAGAAACTATCAGCAGTAGTCCAAAACAGTCTAAAATAGTCTAAAAGAAGACACCCGTCTCAATAAAAGCAAGTCTGAAGCTTAACCACAGCAAATCTGTTTTCTTCTGCATGTTCTGTAGAATTAGTAAGCAACATTTATTCTCCTTTAATACAGGGAATAGCCATGATAAATTATCAGACCAGGAGGAGTCAATCAGCTCTACAGACTCTGATCAATGCCATTTAGATAAGGGGATCTTTCAAACTCTCAAACATTAGGCACTCTTTTTTGTTCTTGCAAGTGAATGGCCAAGATATTAGGCTACCAAATCAATCCCACCATCAATGTCTTGGAGGGCTATGTATCCCAAGGCAGTATGTTCCTTGTTTTACATTTCCAACTAGCCAGCCTCCTCCACGCAATGGGAGGAACACCTTCATCCCCAGACATACCAGGGACTTTGACAGAGAAGGGCTTCTCCTACCATTGCTTCTTTCATCTAGTGGGCCCAGCCATAAAGTAATTACTATTTTTGGTGCATGATCTACCAGGTAAGACCCATAATCCTGCTCCCACACAGTTTCTCAGTCTAGGATTTACTACTTAACTAAGGAAAGAAAAAAAAAAAAGTAGTCATTATCTTACTTACAATGTTTTCAGAGGTTTTTTTTTGAGAGAACAGAATATCTGTGAAATAACATTCTTAAAAAAAAGAAAACCAAAGAACTGTCTGTTCCTAATGTATTTTTTCCCCTTAAAATACCAATCTGCTTATACTACAGAAATTGCTGTTAGCAGTCCACATCCTCTCTTCTCCACAGCCATCAACTATTCTACCTTCTCTAGCAGAGAACAGTCTCTCCTGCTACAATGACAGCTTTCCAGAAAGAGCAACACAGAGACCTACAGTAAAATGGATTCTACATCAAGCCAGCTGATAGAATTTCCAAAGGAGAGATAAAAAAAAAAAAATAATTCTTGAGTGATATGCCTTTATTAACAAACACAAAAAAAAACATCAAGTACTCAGTTAGGCTTATGTTTCCAGATACATTATTTTGGAGACTTTGTAACAGCAAGAGATTATTTGCTTTCTACTGCTAACTATCATTTTAGCCTTCATTCATTAATGTCTTCCTCATGAAAACAGGTTAAAAACATCAGCCTCCTGCCTTCTCCAAAGTAAGCTCCAAGACAGTTCTCCCTGCCAGGCTTCCTTCTTAACTCACCTTAGATCTCCACCCAAGAGAACCAAGTTAAGCACAAACACATTACCTGCCCTTCTGCAGGTGTGACAAGCAGCATCACGTGTACACTTCTGCTCTTAACTAATCCAGCTCCACGTGTGCAAGCACCAAGACTCAGAGTGCCTAGAGTTAGGCGGGTGGGACCCACCACCCTCTTGAAGCAGGCTGCACGTTCCCATGCCTGCAGCTGCAAACACAATGGAGGTTCAAATGGTGAAGCAGTCTGAACATTTAGCTGTAACTTCTCCCTCAGCAAACCTACCCTTCAGTCTCCATGCAAGAAAGTTGTGCTGTGTAAAGATGCCATCTGCTCACTGTGCATGCAAGTGCAGAACCTTTTCCAAAAGCAGAATTGTCTTTGCTGAATTGACTCACTGAAGTGCTTTCTTCTCAAGCCAGCACAGCATTTGTTTGAATGCGTACATTCAGACACATTAAGACATTGCCTCAATTTCACTTGCTGAGCCAAATTACTCTTCATAGACCCCAATCCCACTGAGGGCAATGAAGTGCATCTGTGCTGATCCACAGTCATAGTCAGAGATGTAACAGGGCACAGTTTTGAAACAGGTTGTTCTACCCTGCCAGGACTTCCCGTGTGTGAACAGTCAAAAGCTGCTGTTCACAACGTGACTTTTACAGATAAAGACTACTTAGGTATTTTTAAGGCCTTACCCTAAGATATAGCTCAAATAAATGACACTAAAATAATAAGTTCTGTGTCTTCTCAACTGGCACAAGACATAATGCACGTTATAAGACCTGTAGTCAACCACCTTGATGCCACAGAATGAAAACCATAATCCATTAGTACATTTTTATGACACCTCAAGTGCAGTCAGGTTAGCCTTTCAGCAGTCATTCAAACCTGATAAGAACCCACAGCAGCTATTGAAGGAATCAGAAGTCCCAATTCAGGAACAGACTGTGCCTCTGATACTTTTTGATCGCTGTCTTTCTTTACCCAGGGCTATACACAGCTAAAGCATAGTATACAGGATAAATAAACAATCTGGAAAAAGTCACATATACCACATAGATGAGGATTACATTTGTATAATCAGGGCTGTAAAGTGGAAGACATGGGATAACTATATAACTTTGTGGAAATTTCTGGAGTTGGCAGTGATAGGTAAATTACTGCATCAGTTTGACCTTTGGGTCTCAAAAAGAGTTTTTGGGATGACTGATGCCCACATTTCCTTTCTCTGTACTTTAAAACTAAGCACACTTTGTCTAAAATCAAACACAATAAATAAGAAATGCATAATCAGTTTTACCACTTTCTTTGTAAAGCTTCACTATAAACCACTTTGCATAGTCTAAGTCAGAGTGGATGTCTTGAATTTCAGTCTAGTGCTCCATTCATTAACTAGTAATTGCCCTCTAAAACTACTGCTTCATCAGTTTGTATTTATTAAAAAGCTACTTCCCTAGACATAGAAGTCAGATACAAAGATATACACAAAAGGCTGTAGTGAAAGGAGGGAGGAAAGGAGGGTTATGAGGAGAGGAGAAGCATGCTTTTTCCCCAGCTACCTACCAAGCCTTGTTGCTACCATAATCTGTAAACTATGAAGCAGTTAAAGCCATTATAACATTATAAAAGTTAGGCTGGGAGTAGGAAGAACAAAAAACCTATTAGTCTTAAAAGAAAATTCACATTTACCAGGGTTATTAACAAAGCAGTGAGTGAAAAAATCTAGAAATTAATTGTGTTATTCTATTAATAGTTCAAATTACATAATAATGACTAGACTTCATAACGAGATTGTTGTGCTCTGAAGGGCATAATAAATTGTTTCAAAAGCAGACAAAAATTAAATTATTACAAAATATACCAGATATCTTAAGGTGTCTGAGGGGAACGTTTCCTGACAGATATATGGCTGCCATTAAGGTGAAATCCATCATTAGCTTAATTATCTCTGGTAATGGTCAGATCAAAACATAGGCTTCCTTAGGAAAGCATGGTTTAGTCTCCCCAAGAGCAAAACTAAATTCTTAACTAGATTATGGACCTGTCTTCACATAGTATCTTATCAGGATGAGCTACTTTGGCTAATTGTTTTCCAACAGCCTCTTTTCTCACAGAGAGCTCTAAAGAAGATCTGCAGGAACAAGGATATCAACCAGCTTGCTATCCTCAAGGACAACCCTTCCTAGGATATCCTGGGGCTTCTAGTCCCATTGACAGGAGATGCTAAATCCTCCATGAGGATAAGAAAGGAAAAAGAATAGAAGGAAAAGGACCCATTTCCTCTCAAAGCCACATAGAAGTGCTGGCTGTTTTAAGACATTTACCTCAGACTGAAATCTCTCTATTGCTTCAGTCAGCAAGAGAAATCCTATCCAGTTTGCATAACCAAAACAGTCTGAAAATATCAGAATACTGGAGAAAATAGAAAAACTGAAAGAACCAAAATCAGATCCCTATATTCACAAGCCTGCTTCCAAAATAGAAAATATTTACTGATATTATCTGATATATATTAGCTGATAGTGTCTTCCAAAAATAACAGAATCATATAGGACATACTTGAACCACTATCAAGAAACATACTCACATCCTTCCTACTCTACATGGGGTCACATGACAAGGTCTGCAGCACACCGACACCCTGAGCTTGTACCAGTCTATATCATTCTCCATTATTTAATTCTTCAGGATTCTCCTCCCCATTACTCTCCATACCCTCTACCTTTAAGGAAATTTAAATTCAAACATCTACATTGAAGAACACCTAGATTATAGAATCAGGGATATAAGCAGGTTACTCAAAGTAGATAACCTAAGGAGCAGAACATAGAAAAAAACGGAAGTTCTTGAAATCACATTAAAAACAGCAGTGTCTGGGGAAAGAAACCAATAATAAAAAAAAACAGAGTAGGTGGACCGTATTATTCAGCTATACATCACACCATCTACATGCAGATGACAAGACTTCCAGGCAACCCTTATTCCAGAATCCTCATCTACCTGAAAGACATACATCATTTTTGAGCTCTTGTTGTGTAATTATATGCTATTAGCACATCACTTAACTGCTTTGACTTTTCCACTATCATACTGCTGGAAATCATCAGTTAAGTTACAGTGCTCTAAGACTGGAGATACAGTTGTGAACTTAGACCCAAAACTGTCAGAAAATATTATATTGCTGTGCTGTATTTAGTTATGCCAGGAAAAAATAAAAGAAAGGTATCTTAAGTGCAGTGCCAAGACTCTCTTTGTCTAACCAAAGTGCTCCTCTCTAATGCCTCAGTCCATTTCCCTGTACAGGGAAAAGAAGGAACACCCGCTCTGTGTTCCAGCTGGCAAGGCTTCCCAGCTGCTCCATCTCTAAGATCAAAGAGTGTGACCAATGCTGGTCAGAGAGCCTAGCTAACCATAAGTACTCACAGAAGCCTCATTTTTCATAAAATGAATCATCTTGTACATCTAATTTAAGAATCCCTGGAAGACATTTTTTCAAGAAAGCTAATGAATTCTGAGCCCTCTCTCCCCTCCTAAAATCTCATTTTTCTTTCATTGTTTATCTGGGTCCAAAAACTCATGCAATGGATCTTCCTTTAGGCTTTTTGGAATGAAGCAGTGACTGCCATTCCTGGGAGGTAAAAACTATCTAAGTCACTGTAGAAGAAGAGCAGAGCACACATAAATACATACAGTGAAAAGGAAAGGAAAAAAGTAAAAGTCTAAAGGAGCTTACATTAAAAGATCAGAGGCCAAACACAGCACTTACGTCATCACTTCCTTAAATAACGCTAGGAACTGACTGACTGTCTACGGTATGCCTTGGAAATAGTTTCTACTGCTTTTCCTCACACCATTTTGCCCATATGTCCTTTTGTGAATATATGTGCACGTGACAGGAGAAATTACTACATTACACTTCCAGGTACTCACCATACTGACAGGCTAAGAGCAAGCTACCATCGGACAACTCAGAGACACTAAGCTACCAAAATTCTGCTTTCAGACAAATTTCTCCATATCTGTGCTGCTAAAAGCACAAAAACTTTTTTTGAATTAATATTGAAGTAGGCTTACTGTGGAAGTGGCATCAGTTCCAGCTGCCACTAATGCAAGTGACAGTTTCAGTGTCCATCAGATAGATTCACAGGTTCCACATACAGAATTAAGAATAGGTGCAAGGAAAGTAATTACTTTAAAAAGGGACAAACTGATGATCATTATCCACTTCACTAAAAAAGAAATAAGAGGAACATTGGATTGTTGCACCTGTAAAATGGCAGCTTGCACTAGGGTGACAAGAAGTCTATTCTCAGGTTGATAGCCCCATTGTTTATCATCTTAATATCAAACAGTGCTGCAGTATCTCAGACAATAGTGCATGTAAGCTACTATCCTCTAAGGTCAGAAAGTCTTCCAGGTTTTTCATCTGTTGTGATATAGCAGGAGATTATTTTAGCTGGCACTACTACACTGTCTGCAACAGTCCGTGGGAAAGTCATCCCATAACATCCGTGATAGGCCAAGTAGAAAACATTTCAATGCCTGGACCTGAATTCTCTTCAAGATTACTGATACACTGTGACCTTGAAAAGGGTGAGATTAAATTTTATTTCAAATAACATCGGGGTAAAAGTAAGTAAAATAAATTGAACACATAAAATAAATTGAATTGTCACGTTTTTCTGTTCCCTGTTCTACTGATCTGCAGTGCCTGCTTCTTTACTCTTCTTTCAGAACATCAACACACACCATCACCTTTTGCTTCTTCATCTTCTCTGGCTGTCGCGGTTTAACCTCAGCTGGCAGTTAAACACCAGCGGCCCCTGCCCACTGCTCCCTGTCCTTCCCCTACCATGTGTTGGGGAAGGAGAATCCAGAGGAAAAGAAAACAAAGCCCCATGGGCTGAGCTAAGGACATTTTAATGGAACAACAAAAAGAGAGGAGGAACAACAATAATAATGATAACACTAGTGAAACATATAAAGCAAGTGATAACAAAGCCCTTACTGAAGACACATTTCTCCATACTCAGGCCCCATGCTAAAGCCACCCTCTGAAAACAAATGTCACCCCTGTGGGCCAGCCCCTAGCTTTATATAGAGACCATGATATCAGTATTATCAAATATCCCATTGGCTTATTTCATTTTTTTTTACCCTGGCTGTGTCCCTGCCCAGTTCTCCCCTCTCCCAGCTGCAGCCTCTTGTAAACTTAAACCCTCTCCTGGCTGAACCCAGGACACTGGCTAATGCTTCCTCCAGCCTATGTGCTGAATTCACCTCTTCTGAACCTTCTGTATAGTTATGCAGAGATTTTAAAAAAAAAAAAAATTAAAAAATTAAAAAATTAATGGACAGACTTTGGCATATCCACCAGCCATCTTAGAGTTTGGGTTTCTGGAAAGAGGTGAGTGTCCATTACTTAGTTTCTTTTCCTTCCCCTCCCCGCTTTGGATAACCATTTCACAGCTCCACCCTTGAAGATCACTTTTAATCCATAAAACACGGACATAAACATTCTCAAAATTCCCTGCATTTTAGGATTTCATCCCTCTTATGGAACAGGAGAATGGCAGAGCTCATGCACTTACAAAGAAACTATCACCACAGCAGTGCAGTCCCCAGTATCTTCCCCCTCTTTGTTAGTCTTCACCTCATTATTTCCATTGCTTCTCCAAATATAGGTTCTGAGTAGTCAGGACATTACTGTTTTAATTTTTCTAATCAGAAGTCTTTATTAATAAAGACCCATGAGCAAGCCTCCATGGAATCACCGCCATGGCTCAGCAGAGAACAGAGCTCAAAGCAGCATTTGTTGTCTCAGATATCCACATACACAGCCAGCTGTGAAACCACTGCAGGAGCAGGGTAGTTCCTGTGGGCTGCATTCCCAGCTATCCCTTCTTTTTAATTGTGCAGTTTTAATTACTTCAGCTCAGCCCCAGTAGTTAAGCAGAAGATTCCTACACCAAAGGAAAACCTCCAAAGAACAACTCATAAGGCAATGCCTCAGCACCATCTGTGGCAGAAACCTGCCTGTGAGAGCACATCCCAGCAAAAATTACTGATGGGACAGGAGTCCAGGTAAACGTAAGGGCATGGCTAATAGCAGAAGGGCCATGACAGTGCAAAGGTTTGGAATTGCTGTTGTGATTTTTGCAGTATGTATGTGGAGCAGTATCTTCAGTACTGAAAATGACGTCTGTAACATAGCTTGAAGTCTCTTTGACACACTTTAAAAGCTTCAGTCTGCAGCTCACATGTAGGAAAAATTCCATTATTTTCTAAAGCTGCATGGGAATCAAGCAAGCTATTGATAGTGAGAAGAGCATATTAATCAGAATTCTGCATACATGGAGAACCCTTTAGTTTAGTGCTGATGTTGTAAACTCTGAAATGCACAAAGATGAAGTGTTCAGGAATGGTTTTAAATTGCTTTCACAACCCTTACCCTCAGGCAGCCACATGTGGCATTTCATCACATGTTTAAGGATCTAGGCCCCAATTTGGGTATTCCCATGATACTTCAAACAACCGAAAACCTTCTCAGAAAAAGATACCGTGACTAAAGAAGTTACCTATTCCAACAGTATCAGAAACTTACTGCAGGCCTAAAATTCATTCCATTTCTAATCTTTGTGGATTTCTTATGGGACAGTATAGATTTTTTTCATTAAGCAAGTCAGAATTTGACTAAGGTTCAGTTCACAGTATGTCCACTTCTAGGCAACCTACTCAGCTGAGAACAGAAAGGGGGAAATGCTAAAGCATACCACTTGTATATTTACACAGAGACTTACTCAGCATAAATACATGAGCTTAAAAACATGCTAAATTTGATGCCTGCAAATCACTGAACTGTGTCCAATTTAATACAACTTTCTCTCCAAGGGAACCAAGTGAACTGTGTAGCTTGTACATTGGCATAAATATTCATGAATTGCTAAGAAAACTGATAGGACCAATGAGAGTGCAACCTAAAAGACTACATCGCTCTTGGTAAATCAGGATCCAATTCTGTTGACAGCCAAGTCAAGAAAACAGTTTGTCATTGCCTCTCAAAATCAAGAGAGGGAACAAAATTGCACAGAACTACTCTGCAGTCTATACTGTAGTCTGAAAGGAGCACTCAGCTTAGGAATCATTTAGGAACTACCAACAATATATAGGCCTAGTTAGAAAAAGTATCTTGCCATCTAAAAGCTTGTAACAAAAATAATTTTACAAAACTGCAAGAGGAAAACCCAAGTATAGATTGTTTCTAAAGACTTTTTTTTTCCCCCTTAAGTCGAGAAAAATAAATAATCTAATATTCCTCCGTTCCTTTTACTGCTGGCTAACTATTCCCTTTTCACTTCACTGGCTCTTCAAAATTAGATTGTTGCATGCACCATTCTCCATATTGTGCTTTACCTTTCTGTTTCTGTGAGGATATTCTGTACCTCACTCTGCACCACTGCTGACTAGAAGCTCCCAAGATGTCCCTTGTTGATCCCCTTAGTTTTTAGCCACCACATGCTTCAGAATCTCCACCAGTCAGAGGACAGCCCTAAGGGGACCATGACCCATAAAGGACCCAGCCAGGCCAGAGAAGCAGCAAAGAAGCAGTAGGGGACAGGAAAAAAAATAAATTAGTAAGAAGCAGGATGTGGGAAAAGGAAATCATCACCCATACCCTCACCAAAGTTGCTGGAGTGTGCTGAGACAACCAGGGCACGGAGACCAGGAGGTGTCTTAGGGAAGGTGAGCCAGGGGAGTCAGCATGGAACAGCTGTGGATGGGTGCTGAGCTTTACCAGGCTGCTGCTGAAGCAGCCAGAGAGGTGCCAGGGAGGGAGGTAAGGAGCTTACCCCAAGGAGCACCCCAGTATCTCTGATGGGGAAACAGGGCAGCAGGGGACTTGAAAATTGAGCCTTTTCAGGTTGCCCTGCTTACAGTGATTGAGCACATCTATGGGAAACTGCTCCCCAGAGTACAACTACACATCAGCCCATTGTTCAAAAGCAATGTTACAAAAATGTAGGACACACAGCCACCATTCCAGGGAGATGCTGTTGCAGTAGCAATGCTGGGAAACTGCTGCTAGGATACAGGTGATGTCTTTAAGAAAAACTAGTCTGTGTAAATTGGGGGCAGCAGCCCTTGTAAACAAGACCCTACAGAACGCAAAATGACCTTGGGATCAACAATAACACAATCCTGTTGCTCCTGCAAAGGAGAGACCCTCTTCATGGAATTTGTAATCCATGTATTGTTCTTGGCTGTGGGTTTTGCATGGACAAGGCCAGAAGTTTGTAATACAGATTTAGATTATGTAGTCTAGAGAGTAGAAATAAGGGGTGGAGTTTGTAATGTATATTATTCAAACTGTTGTAACCCTCCAGGTTCCATGTTCAGTAAGATGCAATGAGCAGCAGAAGTGAAAAAGAGCAAGAAAGAGCTGAAAGAAATCATTATGCAGTGACTCTTTCTCTCTTCCATTTTTTTCCAACTCTTTGAGTTGAAATGGTACATTCCAACAAAATGAAACTTCGGGTTGCTTTTTTTTTCAGGTTCCATTGTTGGGTTTGAGTTGAATAGTCAAGCAGAAAAACAATTACATAAACAATTTTTCATGCAGCACTATTATCAAGGGCACATTCTACTTTTCTGTAGCAGCCCAAGTATATTTTGCAGTCTAACAGTTATAACACTAAATTTTCTCTTTTTTAAGTCCAAATTTCTCTTGAAGTTGGTTTCAGCTTGGTTGATGAAAAGAAGGGGTTTTTTTGTATATGTCAGAAACTCACACAGGCAAGAATAATAGGAAGAAAGATACCCGAATGGATAAAATAAGTTGCTTTCAGAGAAGTGTTAAAACAGTGGTGGGACAAGGATGTTGGTTACATGAAGTAAATGAGGCTATAACCTTGAGATAGCACCATACTTAAGGGCATGGAAAGAACTTAAGAACAAAGTAAGGAAGTCAGTTAGAAAAATATATTTTCCATAGAAATTGACTGCTGTAGTTAGGAACAGAGGATAATGTCATGTACTAGAAACCACACACACAAAGCAGAGGGCAAGTTGTCTTTGGGTTTAGGGAGACAAGTGTTACTGTGATAACAAACGAATTGGTTAACGTGTAAGAGACCCTCCCTCTTCTGTTGAGCTGGTGCATCAAAAACAAACCAGTAAGAGAGAGTCAAACCTCCCTTGCTTAGACTACCTAAAAGATTCTGATGACCAGCAAGGGATCAGGCCCTAGACACTTCAGCAAAACGTATTAGGAAGCATTCAGGCACAACTAGATGAAGACAAGTGGCCTCATAATCTGACCTGTTCCTGAGACAAGCCTTGAATGGAGTGTTCCAACACTGGAAAGTTAAGTGAATGGGTTTCCACAGAAAAAGCTGTTTAATTGGGTAGGGGCATCAGCTTTCTAGGCTACCCTGAGAAGAATGAATCCAAGGGTTTGCTTCTTTGCCAAGTCTTGGCTGCCAAAAAAAGGTTGGCCCTTTGACCCCATTCACCAGCACTGACAGAGATGGTGAAATGTTTTCTCTGTCCTTCCTTAAGCAAGCTCACAGCAAAATCAGTGAGGAGTCATCCCTTTAAAAATCTACTCTTTATATGTCCTTTCTATGAGGCATATGAATATTTTCTTGCTAATGGGTTTTAAATGCATCTCAGTAGGATATTAAATGTGGATTTGCATGGACAACTTTAGTGGTTTAGAAATGACAGTTAGTCTCTAGTAGCCACTCAGAATTCAGTGGCAAGGTCTGTGTGTGCATGCACATGAATCCCAGTAGCACCTTGGACTTGTCTCATCTAATGGTACTTGTAATTCATTTGGGCCTTTTTTTCTCTTTTTAATGGTCTTGTTTTTCTTATTGAAGCAGATGCATACCATTTCCCTCCTAAATATTTTTGTTTGTTGTAGGTGCAGTAAAAAAAGGTCACTTTTCCTATTTCTTCTCCCCAGGCCCAACACCAAGGAGCTTAGGCAAAAGATGTACCTAACCTTCCAGCTGTAATACCAGCAAGAGGGTCTCCCCTGCATTTTTGAGATCCTCTGGCCAAAATCCACCAATTTTATGTGACTCCAGAGTGAACAGTCTTCTGACTAACAAACTGTGCCAGTTGCCATAATTCAGTACTTTAGTAAGATTTTGTGTGGACAGAAGGAAAGATTATAAATGAATAACAGTGGTTAAGATTTAAAAATTCATATTGATTTCTGGGTGATCTTGTAGGTAAGAAAACAGATCTTTGAAGGAATCAGTGCTTTTAAGAAATTGAAGCTAACTCCTCAGAAGTCAATAGCTACATTCACAACTCTAGGTAATATGCCCATTTCCAAGTAGAACAGATATATCCCTTCTCTAAGGTGATCCTCTAATCATGGTGGAACTAGTGTCACTCATAACTGAAACAGATCTGCGAAGAGGACCATATGTAACAATTTCTAGCAATGAGATTCTTCAGAGTGATAACACAAACCTAAACCAAATCCCATTTGAGCATACATATGTAAAAGCAGCAAAAAGGTTATGGTATGACCTGCCTATAAGAAATTTGAGAGAAAAAAAAAATTACTTTTCTTCTGTTGACCTTTCACACGAGGCTGGCCATGACGCTTTAATCTTTGTGCCTCACTATCAGCCTGTGGCAGCAGACTTACTGCAATTTGGCATGAAAATACTGTTAGAGAACATTCATTGCGTTTTGAGATTCTGAATTGGGTTATGCTTCCCAAGCTCAAGTCTGGCAAATGGGTGGACAGTGGTGGTTTTATCCTCAATAATTATACAAATTTACACTTCACAAAATTGGCAGACTAAGATGGACGTTTTTTGGGTTTTTTTTGTCGAAATCTGAGTATAGGTAAGAAGTATGGATCTGTATCACAGAAACTTACCCACAACAACATGAGTGTTAGACTTGGCATAGTAGGAACCTTGGTCCCCCAAACACCCTACCCAGAACTACCAAGAGAAAAATCCATTATGGACATGCAATGAGAAGCAGCAGGAGACTTGGTCTCTCAGGATAACAGGACACATGGCTTAAAAAGATCAGCAGCTTTGTAAGAATTCTGGACATAGATGATCTGCAGATTATACTAAATCCACAGCAAAGTGATAAACAGGATAGTCACAACAGGTTTTGTGTTGTGGGTTTGGTTTTTTGTTTTGTCTTTTTTTTTTTTTTTAATTTTCTGGCCATAATAAGCCCTTTTAAATAAAAAAAAAATTATCTGGATAATTGTCATCTGGCTAGATGTTAAACTAGCCTCCAAGTGGCTAATAACCTAGCTTAAAAGAGATATAGAGTCACCACGGATCTCCCAAAAGATGGACCCCTGTGCCCAGATTTAGGATGTCCTCTAGGGAACACAGGCAAAATACCTTTGCAGAGGATATCTTCAAACAAGTCAACTGTACATACAGAGCTGGACACATCTTACAATGGGCAAACTCATACCTGTCGCATAAATAATTTTGTTATATTGTATGAGAACAAGTACAGGGAGGAGAGAAGATAAATGCCAAATAAACCTTGCAATGTTTGTTGCAGAGAAAAAATGTAGCTGCAAATAGAGCAATAAAGAGCAAATGGAACCTACAAAAAGGTGGGGGGAAAAAAAAAAAAAAAAAAAACACCATGAGGAGAGAGCTTGAAAATTACAATACAAAATTTAAAAACAGACAATTCATGCATTTTCATGGTCTGAAGGCAAGTCCATTACAAAGAATTTCCCATTTTTTCTCCAGAGCAGAGTAGATGAGTGACACCTCCCACAGATTATGGGAAACTCCTGTGGGTCATTGTCAAAATACATTATTTAATCCCATTTATAAAATGATTGAATTCTCTATGAAGGTTCTTGTTCTTTGTTCATATCACTCCCACTGAAAAGTTTTTCCAGAATCTAATATCCTGTATAAATTTTTTGCATAGATAGCCTCTTCTACCACCTCTGTGGGCAACTTGGTCTGGAGTTTCATCACCCTCACTGTAAAGATGTCTTCCTTACAACAAGCCTAAATCTACTCTCTTTTAATTTAAAAGCATTAGCCCTTGTCCTATCAGTACAAACCCTTGTAAAGAGTCCCTCCTCATCTTATACTCCTTAAGTACTAAAAGGCTGCAATAACATCTCCCTGGAGCCTTCTCTTCTCCAGGCTGAACAATCCCAAACCCCTCAGCCTTTCTTCACAGGAGAGGTGTTCCATTCCTCTGATCATGTTTGTGGCCCTCCTCTGAACCCACTCCAACAGGTCCACATCCTTCACATGCCAAGAACTCTAGAGCTGGACAGAGTACTCCAGGTGGGCTCTTACCAGAGCAGAGAGGCAGAATCACTTCCCTCAACCTGCTGGCCAAACTTCTTTTGATGCCACCCAGGATACGGTTGGCTTTCTGGGCCACAAGCATACACTGGTAGCTCGTGTCCATCTTTTCATCCACCGGTGCCCCCCAAGTCCTCCTCTGCAGGGCTGCTCTCAATCTTTCATGCCCCAGCCTGTATGGATACCAGGGATTGCCCCAACCCAGGTGCATGACCCTTGCACTTGGCCTTGTTTAACCTCATAAGGTTCACACAGGACCATTTCTCAAGGTCCTCTGGGTGGCCTTCTGCTCCTCAGGCACGTCAACTGCAACACTCAGCTTGATGTCATCTGCAAAACTCCTGAAAAATTGTCTGTGTCACTGATGAAGATATTAAACAACACTTGTCCCAGTACAGACCACTGAGGGACACCACTTATCACCGATCTCCGTCCAGACATCCAGCCATTGACCATTGCCCTCTGGATGCAACCATCCAAGTCCAACCAATTCCTCATCCACCAAACATTCCATCTATCAAATCCATACCTCTCCAACTTAAAGAGAAGGATGCTTTGGGGGACCAAATCAAAGGCCTTACAGAAGTCCAGATAGACAACATCCACAGCTCTTCTCTTGTCCACTGGTACAGGCACTTCATCCTAGAAAACTACGAGGCTGGTGAAGCAGGAGTTGCCCTTGGTAAAGCCAGACTGGGTGTCTCAAATCACCCCTCTGTGCTCCATGTGCCTTAGCACAGCTTCGAGGAGGATCTGTTCCATAAACTACCCAGGCACAGAGATGAGACTGAGAATTCAGTAGTTTCCCAAGTCCTCCTTTCTACCCTTTTTTAAAATGAGTGCCATGTTTCCCTTTTTCCAGTAACCAAGGACTTCACCTGATGGCAGGACTTCACAACTATCAGGGAGAATGGCTGACAACTACATCAGCCAATTCCCTCAGGACTCTGCAATGTATCTCATCAGGTCCCACAAACTATGTATTTTCAGGTTCCTCAGCTGGGCATGAACACATACACTGGGTGGGGACTGGTCCCCTAGTTTTGCAGTCCTTTGACCCAGAAGACATTGGAAAAGAAGTTGCTAGTGAAGACTGAGGCAAAAAAATTACCAAGTACTTGAGCCTCCTGCTTGTCTGTTACCAGCTTGCTAGTCTTGCTCATCGAGGGGGTACGCTTTCTTTGACCTTCCTTTTCTCCCTGACACAGCTGTAGAAGCTCTTCTTGTTATTCTTTGCATCCTTTGCCAAGCTCAGCTCCAGCCACATCTTGGCCTTACACAACCAGGCAGAACCCTTTTACTCTTCCCAGGATACCTGTCCCTTCTTCCACTGCCTGTGCAATTCCTTCTTGCCCTTGAGTTTGACCTGCAGGCCTTGGCTCAGCCATGCCAGTCTCTTGCCTTCCTTGCTGCATTTCTTACACCTGGGCATTGGGAGCTCTTGTGGTCTACAAAAAGTGTCCTTAAAGTTCTGCCTGGTATTCACTGGTATGCGACCAGTGGAAACATGTCTGGATACAGCTTAAAATTGTGTCCAAGAATCAGAATAATTTAATGAGTATATACATAACTTCTATTTAATAAATGCCTCCTGTGTGGCAGAAATTCTTGTTCGTGACCTTGGATTATATCCCCTTTTTATCAATTTAAGTTCTCCTAGGTCAGCATAGCTCTTCTGAGTTTTAATCTCCTCTGTATTGTCAATAACTTCTAACTTCATTTCAGTTCATTAAGTATATATATAATGCATAAGCTACATACTTTAAATTGAGATCAGTCCCAGAATTAATCCTTGAAGATCTTCTTTAGTGCTCAGGGAAAGATTATATCTTGGAAGTATAACATGATTATTGACATAACACAAAGCACTGTCAATAATACTCTGAATGCCCTCAGAGGACAGCGGGAAGGGGAGAAGACTGACCTTTTTAACATATTTAGTGCCTAGTTATAGGAAGTTAATACACAACACAGTGCCCATAAACCTATCATAAAGGATGTCCACTCAGATTATTGTGGAGACAAGCTCACATGTCAAAAAACTGTCTAGCCCTGTTAGTCTCACACTTCATGCTGACCAGTTAGGCTTAAGTGGAATGGCACACAGACAGCTGTACATCTTCCAGGTGCCTTCTGCTTCCTAGACAGATCGGGCCCAGTTTGCTTTCTTCACCATGTACTTTTTTTCAAGCTATCCTGTTCAAATTAAGAAGCTCTGAACCACTCAGCACCACTGAGTTTCTCCATCTTTACCAGGCTGGAGAATTCAGCGACATCCTCACGCAGAAGTATACAATGGCAGCACACATGAAGTTTTATTTAGACTTTTGACTCCCTGAGTGAGATGCTGAACACTTATTTCAGTTTTTAGTAAATTGGTGTAGTCTAAGTAGACTGTAAAGATATTGACTAGGGTTAAAAGGAAAAAGTAGCATATGTTCCTAACAGTGCCTTTATATTAGTCAAAGATTCTTATTTGTTAGTTGAGAAACTTCTCTTTGTTGCTGAGCCACAACAGTAGGAAACAGATGGCTGTTTAAATCCCAGAATTCCCACCAGAAAATGTGAACAGATGTCTGTAAGCAGGAATAGAAAAACAAAAAATCTTTCTGTAAGTCTGAACACTGGAAACAGAGCTATTTATGAAATTTTATAAAAATCTGTCTGCCTCTAAAATGCCAATAAAACATTTTGTCTTCTCTTGTGTCTTCCCTTTCTTCCCCCACCCTTTAAGAGTATACCTGTAACATATATGGGGCTTTGATAAAGCAGATCAACTTTTAGGAGTACAGTAATAGTCCCAGTAACACACCTGGCAACTTTTTGCGTCTATGTTCCTCAAAATGATAGCTTCTTTTCCAGATTTGTTGATGTTACAGGCACAAAATCTGCCATTTACATGACAGCTGTACTACAAAGCAAGGCTCAACACAACACTTGTGAAGGCCTAGCCCTGATAAAAGAGCATTTCAACCAACGGACAAGGTTGAAAGCTCAGCAGGGGTTTCGCTAACACAACCCAAGTCCTGTGTCTTTTCCAGATATTCATTTTCCTTCCTTGTTTTTCAGTGTTTTATATCTAATACACTAAAAAGAAAACTGCTTAGTCTTAATGATGCCATTTCACTTCTAACAGTACATAAAATTTAATGCATGAATATGCAGCAAAAGATTGACAACTGCCCATAGGCAACATTTGTTGTCATGGATGCAGAGTAAAACTCCAGAGTTTCATGAAGGTTAAAAAAAAAAAAAAAAAACCACAAAAACAATAACCCCTCCCTTAACTCCAGATTTTCTAATGACACCCTTTGGAGATTACAGAATATAAAACCAGCTTAAACTCAGTTCTTATGCCCTTAAGGATTGCTCTCTGATTTTCTCCTACAGTTGACTTTCAGCCTTTGAAACAAAAGCAAGCATATCTGAGCTTTCTCATGAAATTGCAGAGAAATAAAGTAGCTTTATTACAGTTAAAGCAACATGGGGGAAAACAGTCCTATATACATATATAGAACAACAGCTTCCCAGCCATCAGAATGTGCTCATGGGGTTACTATCAACACAGTACTCAGAGGTGAGAAAAGCAAACTGAATGCTAGGTATTACTAAGAAAGGATTAAATAGCAAAATGGATAGTACCATTCTGAAATTGTGCGTGATCTGAGTGAACACCATACCTGACACTGACCTTCCTGTTCCCTAAAGAAGGGTTGAAAAGGACAGTAATAATGATTTAAAACATAAGATGACTTGTAAAAGAAAACAAAAAGCACCCACAGCACAAATTAGGACTTTTCAAGAAAAAAAAGAGGAAACTGTGGAAGGACATAACAGAGGTCTGTAAAATCTGTGTATAGTGAGAGCAATAGAAAGACAGGAATCAATCGTCCTTTATTTCTCCCAGTGTAAGGGCTGCAGGTTTTCGGTAAAGCTACTAGTTGCCTAATTCAGAAAAAACAGAAGGGCATGATTCTTCACACAGGGTGGGGTTAAGCTGTAGAATTTACCATGGTATGTGGTGGATGTTAAAATTTTGCATCAAGTATAGAAAAAAATTATTGGGTAAGTTAATGGGTAAATCCACTGAGACATTATAAATGCATAGAGCCCTACCGCAGTCTGGGGTCAGGGCAACCCCCAGAACCAT
>NW_008620752.1:0-27327 GCF_000691845.1 Merops nubicus | reverse complement strand
CCAACCCCTTTGATTCTATGATTCTATAAGGTGTTTTGCAAAATACTGTCTGAACGGTATTTTAATGATGGTTTTATTTATCCCAGAAGTGATACTTCTGTTGCTATGTTTTTCAGAAGGGCATTATTTATAATCTATTCTCAAATACAAGGTACCAAGTACACTTATCTGGATCAACATTAAAACCACAGAATACTCATTTCTAATTTAACTTTAATTGTTCACAATCTTGCTATAGCTTCTAGACAAAATGGTAGCCATAGCAACTGCATATCATGTATCAGATAGAAATCAGTACCAAATCCATCCACCATACACAGAAATTTTATGATAGAGCTAAGAGGAAACAAGTGAGGAATATTCATGCATCAGATTTGTCATATTGAGAAGCTAAAATTCATATACATCTCATCAGCACATTATGTTTTATGTATAAGGAACTGTTGCAACATGTTACTCCAATGATCAAAATTCAGACCTGAGAACAACAACTCTGAACAATGAAGGGTAACAGATGAGATACCGGTCTTCCCTTCAGGACAAAACAGCATCTGTCTCCACCAAGCGACCATTTTACTAAAAAGTAATTTGCTTACGTAAAAGCACTGTCAAATATACATGAAATAAGACATAGTAATTCAGCCTCAGCATGGCTATGTATTTAAAAAAAAAAAAACATAAAATAAAAATGGGTTTACCTAATTCTGTTCTTAATAAAAAAGTGCTACAATTTCAATTTCAATGAGATATGACTACATTTAAGGTCAGCAGAATGGTAGACGCAGCTTTATTGTAAACATTCAGATTTCTGAACAGAAATTCTGAGTTGTGAGAAACAGGAGAAGAACAGTCAGCTTAAGCAGCTTCCACAACTGTTCTCAAGGCAAAAATAAAAGGCCAGGATTTTAACCTAGGTTTATAAAATTACTTTTTATCATGCTCTGTCATAAGTAAAAGGCTAACTGATTCTTAAACTCTTGCTAGTTTAACAGCCTAGATAATTTGTTTTTCCATAATACTATTCTTATGGGATACCAGAACTATTAATTGTTGCATTTATGAGTCTTGTTTATGGTTTTTTAACATGACAAAGAAGTTACAGGAGTATTAACAATCATTCCTTTAGTGAACTTTCATTTAAAGTTATCAGTTAAGCAGCTTTTGGTTGAAGAGTGTGCTTGTTCCCAAAGAAATAATGTATTTTACCTAGGTAGCTAGCTATAAAGAAATCCATCTCTGAATCAGGACGCAGCATCTTATAAACTGCAAGAAGAGTTCTGACCTGTTACAAGAACTGAAGATGCTCACAATCTTGTTTCACCATTCACTTCATTTGTATATCTAATGGTCTAACTGAAATTACTGAAACACAGGAGAAATGAAAAAGCATCAGGATGTCAGCAGACCAGCAACTTAGTTTTTCTCACTCTTTCTAATCACAAATTCCTTAAGAAGCAGAATACAGATCAAGCCAATGCACATCTCAGTCTAATTACATTAATGTTTGGAAAGTTCATCACATCAACTCACAGGGGATAAGTTCAAATGAAAGCTTTTGTAATGAAAACCAATAGTTTTTATCATGATATCAAAGATAAGGGGATTTAGATTTAGTTCCTGATCATAGCATGTATTTTCACATCTTTAGACTCAAATCAGACTGGGACTGGTATTTTTCAAAAAGCTTTGGAAAATATACTGGCATAAATCATAGAATCATAGAATCCTTTAGGTTGGAAGGGACCTTCAAGATCATCAAGTCCAACCATTGAGCCATTAGGGCTCTAAAGTCCTCTGCTAAAACAGATCAGAATCTGTCAGGGTTGGAAGGGACCACAAGGATCACCCAGTTCCAACCCCTCTGCCATGAGCAGGGACACCTCCCACTAGATCAGGCTGCCCAGAGCCTCATCCAGCCTGGCCTTAAAGACCCCCAGGGATGGGGCCTCAACCCCCTCCCTGGGCAACCCATTCCAGGGTCTCACCACTCTCCTGGTGAAGAACTTCTTCCTCATGTCCAGCCTGAATCTGCCCACTTCCAGCTTTGCCCCATTCCCCCTAGTCCTGTCGTTACTCGATATCCTAAAAAGTCCCTCCCCAGCTTTCTTGTAGGCCCCCTTAAGATACTAGAAGGCCACAATAAGGCTGAAGTTAGTTAAGGATACTACTGATTTCAGAGGTGACATTAATCTTTGCCAGGGAAAAAAAGAAATTTTGAGAAGTTACTACATGTCAGCTCAACAGAAATTAATAGAAAGTTCATTTCCACTTGTGCTGATGAAAATCATACAGAGCTAGGTTTCTACCCCTTGGATTCACTGCTTCATCATTAATATCCACCTGCTTTTCAGAAGAAATTTTAGATAACCAGTTCTACTAAAATTTCAATACTTTAGTCTTCCTCTGTCTCAACTTGCCCAGTATTATTGCTATATCAGTGCAACTGTATGAGTTATTTATCTCATCTAATATAAAAGAGACTATCATACAGGTGCTAGCATGCAGATCATTCTTATTTGAGGGGTAATGTTCACCAAAAAAAAAAAGCAATATGGCACAGAAGTCTGCATATTCTTTGGATTTTGTTAGAAGCCTGCTCAGTTATCATAATCCTTTCTCCTGCCTCCAGTAAAACACCAGCATTTTTCCTCATTCTGTCTCTTAGCACTTTTTATAGGGGAAATTCCCACCATAAAAGAACATCTGTATAAACAAAAGGTGAATTATCTTTTTTTTTTTTTTAAAATAGTGTGTAGCACCTAAGTCACATCTCTTTGTCTCCTCACAGGTATATTCTTAGCCCTTGATTATCTACTGCAGGATCTGCATTGGAGAAACGTGGTGAAAGGTTCTGCATGTGAAACAGTTATCTACATATAGGCCCTGGGGTAAAAAAAAACCTGTAGGTGATTCTGCAGTGACAATTCCCATGACCACTGTGAAAAAACAGTAAAATAACTAGGGGCTCTTACGGCCAAAAAGCAAAACCATGACAGATCAAAGCTTGCTCTCACTGGTCATTTCAGATAAGCTCAGAATAGTTCTCACTTATCATAGAAATATGTCTTTTTAAGACAAGAGAAATCCACCACTCTTACTTTTCAAAAATATATTATGGGGTTTTTAAGCCCGCTGGTTTTGCCCGGGAAGAAAACACCCCCAGCGGGACCCCCATATTACCTCCAGGGTGGTCGTCAGCGAAGAGGAGGGCAGTGGCGAGTAAAGGAGGGATGGGCAACGATCGCTTTCTTCCAAAATAAAAGGCTTTAATAACATGAAAATAACAAACAAAAAACACCTGAGGCAGGCACTAAAACAGCACCCACCCCAGGGGAGAAGCGAAAGAGCATGTGGCCTTGGGGCCAGGGGTTTTTCACAGGTAGGTAGGTGGGTTTACAAAGGCATTGTCCTGTAAGGATACACAGATGGGTTACCGACAGGTCAGGGGTCCAATGGGTGTAAGGGGTTTGGTCTTGTGGAGGCTAAGCCAACCACAACCTGGGCAAGGGGGAAAATTCTGGATGTGTGCCCATGTTTGGGGACAAAGAGGCAACAGAAACCTCTGTCTCCAGGAGGCGCACTGCAACACACCACATCAAACTTTTCCACATCAGATTTTCTTGGACAGTTGTCTGGCCCGTTAATGAGAAAAAAAAAAAAAAAAAACAAACCTGAAATTTTAACTAGATTATCAGCAATACAGAATTAAATGCGTAATAACATGGGGATGATTCCTTGTGTAAGCTCAAGCGTGTGGAGAAGGTACAGATACCAGAGTCCAAAAACCATCACTCCTGATTCCTTGAGGGATTAATAACAAGAAATAGGTGTCCACCTGGCCAGTTTTAATACACATGATGTTGGTGGTGATCAAGCATCACTTAACCTTTGGAAACTAGCTTGCTGCCTGAGCAAATCTTACAGCCTTAATCAAGGGGTCCTCATACTCCACTAACACTTTGAGCCTTATCAGTTCCACTAAATAACTGTGTCTGGGTGTTAAGTGGACCTGACATTTCCACATCTCTTGCCTTCATACCAAGGACAAAGCATGTTGGAAAGGCATTTTGTGGAGGGCAGAATATGTGCTCACTATGCCACATCTGTTCTGTGAAATAACAGAGGACTCTACACATTTTCTGTGCTTTCACAGAGCATTAGAAGAAAAGTGTCTATTTACTAATTGCACATGAATTACCAGAGTACTTGCAACACAATCATATACTGTAATCAGCGGCACACAAAACCTGTAAGACATCTAGCAAACAAGCTTGAAGCCCTCCAGATCTACGTGTTAAAAGTCCAATTGGAAAAGACTAGAGTTAAAACATTGGTTACAGGGAGCATATAATTAATTTGAAGTTACAGTGAATTCTATAAAATTACTTTTGTGTTTAAACCAATCATATTCTTCAGTGTTGCTCCTTTGCAGCTTTAATTCCAATCATCCAGTTTGCTTGGCAAGACTCTTTGAAGTCCTGTCTTCAATTCCTAGCCAGCAAGGTGACTTCATTCCTTTAGCTTTAAGGAGTGAATAATTACATTTCAGATACTTTGTTATCATTGGTCATGTTGGTAACTGATGTTTCATCTGCCCTGTGTAGATATTAATAATCTCGTGAAAAAAATTTGGATGGAAAAGCTTTATCTTGCTGTTGGAATCTGTCTTCTAAGATCTGCTTGTAAGAACTACTCCAATAATCAATGATGTTTGTAATAAAAGGGTAATCTTTAGTAAACTGGTTTGAAGTTTTCTTGAGGGACCTTCCAAATTTTCATATAGTGTGTTTCATATAGAAGCAACTTGAATTTCTCACCTGCAAAATCTCCATGATACTATAATGCTGTCCCGTGGCAAGTAATTTGCATCTAATACAAACTGAGTTGAAAAGACCTATGAGTCTTCTTAAAACACAAAAGAAAGAGAAAAAATGCAACAAAGACTGATCCTCATTTACTTCAAACATGTACTTTCTTTACTGATCCTGAGATGTACCAGGAGGTGATGAAACTAAACCCAGTTTAGTACTTTACTGATCAAGCATTTTACTCTGTGAACTGAAACATTGTCTAGAATTGTTCCACTGATGCTGTGTTACTGTTATGTGTGCACACATACTGCTCAGTAACCAAAAATCTTATGTTTCTTAGTAGAGTTTATTTTAAATTTGTCCTGGTTAGGGGTAGAACAGAACTAAGTCTGTTTAGTGATTTTACTTTTCAGCTAAAGTTGTTCTAACTAACTGCACTTTCTGAAGATAATACTCCATGTTTAGAGTTACCACCAAGGATTGGTGTGCAGACCAAGGTCACTGCTAAATCCTGTGCAGCACACTGAGGGATCCAGAAAGCAAAAGGTCTCACCTGCAGGGAGGAGCAACCAAGACAGGAAACCCCAAACTGACCAATGGGGTATTCCATCCCATATCTGTCATAATCAGTATAAAGCTGAAGGATCATGAGAGTCAAGCTCTTTTGCTTCTTCTTCAATGGCCAGCATCCAAGGAGGACTGCATCCATTCTGCTTTCAATCCTGATCCTTGCGTTCCTGCACCCTGTTCCAGAATCCAGCTCCTGTATCCAGTTGCCTTCTGCCACTGAGTCCAATCTGGGACTTTTTCCCAGGCTATTCTCCACAGCATCAGTAGTGACAGTGAAATATTGCCATGAGGGGGGTTGGGTTCAATACTGGTTTTGTATATAATTCTATATATTCCATTTAATTATAATTTTCATTAAAGCTGTTTTACTTTTCTAATCTATAAGTCGCTCTCCCTTATTCCCTTTCTCTTCCCCTTTGGTAGGGGACGAGGAGTTAACAGAGAGCATCTGTTATAGGTCTGGGGGCAGCCCTAACTCTAAACCTTGACAAAACATAGTGATAACATTCCATCTACTCGCAATTCCTTTTTCTCCTTAAAACCAAAATAGTGTATTTATTCATGCTGCCAGAAACAAAAGACACTCACAATTCTTTGGCAGTCTCAATTTCTTTCCATCCTTTTTTTGGCAAATAATACTTTAGTCAACTCTAAAACAATTTCAACTTTAGAAAATATTGTGTGCCACAGTGGAGGGTAGTATCAGAAGGATAGTTCTTTTGGGACTGGCATTCTTTCATCGTTGCTATTATCTCAACTTTTCAGAGGCTAATCAGCTCAAATTTCAATGCCTCATCATATCAGTACATCCCGGGAAATCACTGTAAGCTTCCCATTGATTTCAAACTGTAATAACTGCTCAAACTATAATAATCTCTACTGGTATCCCTCCTCTGAAGGACAACTGTTTTCAGAGAATGCCTGTGATAACAGGAAAACATTTATTAAGCAGTAGATTACATTGAATAAAATGAAGTTCAGAAAGCAGGTAGTGATGATTAGCAGTCAGCTGATTCAGTACAGCCCTTCATCAGTTGCTTTATATTGCCTTTCTAGTATTGTTTTATTCTCTGCGTGTTTTTATACCCCATTTATCACGGAAGTATCTGAATGCCTTCCAGCAGTACACATAGCACTATGACTAGCATCTGTCACACATTGTTTGTTCCCTTATCTTCTCCCTAGGGAGAACTGTATGTGCCAAGAAGCATTCTGCTTTGGTAAGACTTGATTTTTCAACCAAGCACTACTAGTTGCTGCAGGGAGGATGCAGAACTGTAACTGAAAGGCAATCCAGAAACCAAGCTTTTACTGAAACACTCCACAATGTGAGAAGCTTAAGTCAAATCAAAACTCAAGAACCAAAAGCATGTGAGGCCCATTTCAGTTTCAGCATAAAGAATGGCTTAGGAAAGATACACAGGTGCTTAAACTAAAGCCTAATTTGACCTCATGTTTTCTTTTTTTAAACACAGCGTGAGAAGCAAAACAAACTAAAACTTCTATACCTTTTTCATGGCCTTCATTTTTTCCTAAAGGTTGCAGGCTCCCTTTTGCCATAAGAATACAATAGCTCCCCTTGTGATTAAAACAGAGACATGAGAAGGGTTGAGCCTGGGGCTATAGCTTATCAACATCTCTATTTTTGTGCTTTACAGTACTCTGCACAAGAACTCTGATACAGTCTGGATCCTGTAAAACAATGTATAACAGCAGGCTCAGTTTGCTCCTCTCCTGAAGGAAAGGATTATTTTGCAGCAGCCTTCTTGTGTGCAGACTGAAGATGTAAAGATGCCTCTGAGGCAGAAGGAATCCTCAAAGAGCACCTAGCAGGTTTGTTTTAGTGCATGAGTAGGAGCTAACAGAGCCAGCTCTGGTTAAAAACAGTGTACATCTGGCCAGTGGCTACCAAGAAGCATAGACTCACATTTCTGACACCGAGAAGAGTATCTTCATTCTCATGCATGTTACTAATTTTTTACTTAAATAGTAATATCCCAGACCAATTCTGGATGCTCTGCATTTTCTGCAATCCTATTGTTTCTTGCTGTATCTGTTCAAGCAGTTACCATGCTTGCTGTGTGACTGAGCCACAATAAATCTACACCAGCAAGCCCACTTCTTATGTGACATGTCCCTCAAAGTATGTCTGCACTGCAAACTCTTCTGTGACTTTGTATACATATCCTTCCAGGTAGCCCCAGTACTGGAGGAAGTTAAGCTTGCAGCTTGGTCCTCAGTATAGGCTGGTGATGCAAAAATAGACTAATCTTCTGAGCCTATGTTAAACCTTAGATTAGCATGATTTTTTGTTTTTTTTCTCAGTACCCAAGCTCAATAGTTTGAAGGGGGCTTTGAAAGATCTATGCAACATAACTGTGATGATATATGTAAGAGAAGAAGTCTTCTATTTACATGGAAAATTTGAGATATAAGAATTAAGATGGTGAAGGGCCTAGAGCACAAGTCTTATGAGATGTGCCTGAGGGAACTGGATCTATTTAGTCTGAAGAAAAGAAAGCTCAGGAGAGACCTTCTTGCATATACAACTAACTGAAAGGAGTCTGTAGAGAGATGGGGGTCAGCCTTTTCTCCCAAATGACTAGTTGTAGGACAAGAGGAAATGGCCTCAAATTGCACCAGGAGAGGCTTAGGTTGGGTATTGTTAAAATTGTCTTCACTGAAATGGTTATCTAGCCCTGGAACAGGCTGCTCAGGGAACTGGTTGAATCACTATCCCTGGATGCATTTAAAAGTTGTGTAAATATGGTGCTTAGGGAAATGGTTTGGTAATGGACTTAGTGAAGTTAGGTTAATCGGTGGACTTGGTGATCTTAAAGGTCTTTTCCAACCTAAAAAATTCTATGATTCTATGAAATAAGCCAACCAGATCAAAGTCCTAGATTAGGGATCTGGAATGTAGATGCATGAGCCACTTTTCCATTTGGAAACAAGCTACAGGTACTTTTGGAAGAGGACAGGAAATGAATGAACTACAAACACGTTAGTCATGCTCCCTTCTGCAATACTGGTACCAGCTGACACAGAATGCTGACAGGACAGCCCACAGCAGAACTTGCTCATATGAGAGCAGTTTTCACTGGCACCCATACCAGTCATACTGTGGCTCCAACAAGATGGCATTATATACACTTGCAGAGAATTTTTTCTGCATTCAAATTTCAAAAAATAATTCCTAGACAAAATGCGTGGTGGTTTTGCTCACTGCAAAGTAAAACCCAGAAGTATAAAATCAGGCATTTTTGAGCCAAATTTATAACCTGCACTTTTTTAACGAGTTCTGATCTCTAGCCACCAATGTGGCTACATGAATGCTTGATCTACTGCAGCAGAGATAAGGGAAAACACAGAGTGAAAATGCACATTGTTCTTGCCACTAAAGCTTATAGTTCAAATAGAAAAAAAAACAGAGAGCTGGAAATGAAACAGGAGAACTAGAAAAACTTAGCTACACCTTCACAGTCACAAAATAAACTGAGAGTGGATTACAGAACCTACCAACCCTGAGTTTCAAGTCTCTGGAAGGAGAAGAGCTGGTGTTGCAATGGAGATTTTTTTTACTCGTGGATGGTTGTCCATGACCATCTATCTAGTTACTGATTCCTTTCTGAAAAGGTGAGTGAGTACCCCCTTCTCTGTCCCTATTGCCTCTATTGCACATCTGTGATTACTTAAAAAGACAAAATATAAAATACGGCTCATCTTTAATTTTCTCCTTTACCTGGTTTTACCAGGTATTACTGTCATTATTATTGCTTTTAGATTTAAAAAATACATGTCATAAAAAGACAAGTAGATTTACACACTAATTAAAAACAGCAGAAAGACAGCTGAATAAGATCAGCAAACAAAATAATGAAAAAAATAAGAACAAAATCTAAAAACTGGTGTATGAACACGTTATCATACATAGCAAAAACACCTATAACATACACTGGGATTATGAAACAATATGTAAGAAATATGTAAAATGCATACACTTTAAAGAAATTATTTGTACCCTTCAGTCAAAAAGCTACATAATGCCTTTCTGAAATGAACCGCTGTCTGCAGGAAACAGAGATACAAGAATACTGATGGACTCTTCACCACTGTAACAGCAAAGGCTTGGTGCCTGGCACAAAATACTTCACTTGTGTCAACCCTCTGACCTAAATAAGTCTGCAAATTCATACTTCTAGACAGCCAAATAAACATACTTAACAAGATTAGTAATGAATGCAAATCTTAGTTTTGTTTTGATACCTGTAGTTCTGAGTTTGATATCACAAGTAGGACTGACAATCACACGCATGCGCTACTGTATTGCCTGAGTATATGAGTATTCAAAGCTGAGACTTTTAAAATACTTTTGAGCGTGGTCCAGCCCATTGAGAAAAAAAAAGAAAACCGTGTGTCAAAATGAAATCTACAGCACTGTCCGACCTGTATTTTAACATTTGAAAGTCAAACTGCAGTGTTGTGCATATGCATTCGATGAGGAGAACAGAACTCACTCAAAACCTAAAGTGAACTCTAAAAACAAAAGCTTTGCCACTTGTAACCTTTCTTGATAATGCAAAGATTGTGGTTATGAATGAGAAAAAGCTGCACACAATCAGTGTTGATACAGTCAGTCAACATTTCCATTAGATATTCCAGAAAATAGCTAATATGCTCATATACAATAATAAAGTAAACACCTGTAGGGAGGATGAGGACAGAGGCAGACTACGATCTTGTGAGCCTTTTCCGGAAACAGTCTTTATTTATTTAATTCCCCTATATAATTCATTACTAACAGTGTAAAACAAAACATAAAAAAGATCTGTTCAACAAGCTTCTTGTATAACATGTTTTAAAGTTTTACTGCTGTTTAAAAACAAAAAGCAAAATTAAGCTGAAGTAACTTCTACTTTCAGAAGGAATCCATGACAATTTGACTTGCCCAAGCTGCACTGAATTCCCTGGTGTCAGAAACATTTCTCACAGAAACCTTTAGACCTTGTACTCGTAACATTCCTGTCACTGAGAAACAGTGTCCTATCTACACTTGCAGCACATAAGTCTGTGTTATATACTGCACAAAGTCTAATCTTGCTCCAGGATGGTTCAGAAATTATTAAAAGAGTCAATACCATAAATTTTTAAAAAATGTGCTCTAAAAGTCTGGCTGCATTTATGCAATGAACATTTTGCCTTCATTTTGTCGTAAATATAGCATGCTTTCAATTACAAAAGTTACCTTACATGCATGTTCTCCAGCATCTGAAAAAAGTCTCATGAAGGCCGATTTCTACTTTAAAAAATGTATTTTATTTTTAAAAACTACATTGTATTACACTTTTATTCATATGATATTGCTGAATTTATTCTGAGGGGTTTAAATTTCTATGAAAAGATCCTATTTTAAAAGTATTTTCCACTATGTAATTTGTACATGTTAAAAACACAGAGACTGACAAAAATCCCTAGAGTAGCTCCTTCTCAGACTATTTTCATTTTGTATATTAAAATCAACACTTTGACTCCCCTGCAGGTCAAGAAAGGAACAATATAGCTTGGAGTACCAATGAGAATTAAGCACTGAAGAAGCTACTGCAAGAAAGGAAGAGAGGATTTGGCTGCCCAGCTGCCAAATTCACACTGTGCTCAGGTGGAAAGTGTCCTAAGACCCTTTTTGGACCCAAACAACAAACTGTTGTATGTGGATGAATGTCAAACAAAAATATTTTTATTGCCTCACTTCCCTACTCTTTCTAACACTCTGACTATGGTAAGAAATAGGAAACAGAGAACAAAATTACCCCCATAAGCATATTTTTGTAGCTAGAATGTCAACTTTTGTTGACTAAATTTAACCAAAATTCTAGAGAATCTTAGCACATTTCACATGTGCATATGCTCTTTGACAAAGTGCTGCTGTTTGGGGGATAAATGTGGAAACACAGCCAACCCGACATACTCTCTGAAGAAAAAGAGACAGGATCATGAACTATAAAGTTATGATTTAAGCAGCAACATTTACACTACATCCAATATAATTACACCAAGTAAACACTGTCATTACAAACTTAATGATATTCTTGAGATATCCACATTAGCACCAGTGGTCTTTTATTTATTTCAAATTACTGCTCTTATTTACCTCAGCAGGGCTCTATACGATTACTTCCCAGACTGCTCAGACTCCTATGGGGAAGATTTATATTGTCATTCCAATATAATGTTTCCTATAATTGTATTGTGTTTAAAAAACATTAGAAGCCAGGGGGCTAGACAAGGAGTTATAATATTAACAGCATGCTCATATAAATCAATTTACTCCCTTGGAGGGAAAAAAAAGATGAAAAAAGAAGTTAATAAGATTACAGAAGATCTGCAAAGCCAATGCAAACTTACAATTTTAAATGTGTTTAATTAATAACTGTAAATGGATCACAGACACATTCTGGAAATGAAAGCATAAGCAGGAATCCAGTTCCATATGTGCTGTATTATGGTATCGACATTCATGGATTGATCATAAAAAGTGGGAAAAACATCATTTCACTGAAACAATTCAATTCCAGAAAGTGGTGAGCATCCCAAATGCTGCAAATGCACGGTATTTTTAAGAGCTCTCAGGCTCTCATAAGGTCAACCTAACATTCGTGGCAGACATAATTTCATAATTGCTTAATTTTGAAGATTCAAAGTACATTGCAGGGATCAAGACATAACCCATTATTTCAGAAACACTGACCATTAAAGATAAAATCTAATGATAAGGGTTAGGCAGGTAGAAAATCAGGAACTTTAGCCTCTCTTTTCCATTACCCACTAAAGTGCCTCATTTTATATAAAAAATCTCACAAGTCAATTTTTAGTATGCTTAATGCAATGTGCAAGCAAAAGATAACCTAATATGTTCAGAAGATGGATTACTCGTAGCTCAGTCTGATCTGAGCCTCTAAATGCAGTATTGTTTATTATATTCACTGATCTAATTTTGCTGTACTATAGCTATATTCTAAGATGCAGCTGTCAGTCACTTTAGGATAAATTTAGTGTAATAAAAAACTACAAGGCTGAAGCAAGACAACAAATATTAACAAGCACTATTCTGATATACTCCCAGATTGACAATGTATAGTTCACTAAATTTAAGATATTCTTCTCCCACAAAAGAGCAGGCTATTATGCAACATACATAAATCCCACTGCAGATGTACTTCAGGGATAGATGAAACTTCTATTGCTTTAGTGAGTTCATCCAAAAGCCTCTTTATGGCGATTCCATTTTTGTGAGGATACAGCTAAATGATTGGAATCACAAACTAGTTTTTTCAGTTTTAGACTTGTTTAAGTTCACTTTCACCTAATGACAACCACTTTCACTCACTGTCCCGTGCAACCGTTATATCTGAGCATCTGTCTACTTCAAACACCACCTCCAAGGTACGCTCAGTTAGTGTCTGTCTCAGGACAAGGCTCTCTGCTTCTACAAAGCAATCTGCTCTGCAGGGTTAAATGGAAACATGCTGCTTCACAGCAGTCAAAGATCTAACCCCTCAGCCATTCACTCAGAACAATGAAACTTGCTGCTGATGCAAGAACTATGTTATTATTTCACGTTGCAACATCTTCAGTCCTAATAAGAAAGGAAACTTTTCATAAACATGAAAACTTAATTTTGAATGCTGCAAACATTACAATACTAAGGCACAAAAAAAATATTTATTTCAGGCTTGTAAAAAGAAAAAAATAAATCAGTATTTTGAATGCCAACATTAAATCACAAATAAGCTGCAAATTGAACTGCTTACGTAAACAGGGGTATTGTTGCGGTTCAACTTTGGCATCTGGGAAATAAGTAGGAGTGCATATGACCAGAAACTGTATTACCAAGAAATATTTAATTGGAAAACATCAGGTTGTTCAGCACAAAGTACTTTATTTAAGAAGCTACTCTGGAAGTAGGAAATCTGGAAAATCCAGATAACATACTGCAGGACAGGCTACCTGGAGATTTTGACCTGGAGCCAAATCCCTGCAAGCACCAACACTGTAGCAACTGCAAAATGTGCTGGTGGGAAGTGCAGCTCTGGATGTTTCATGCTTTAAACTTACAGCAAAATAAAAAATAATTACAACTAATTCCCTCTTGAACAGGGAGAACCAGTAGCTGGAGCTTGGCTATTGATTGAAATGCAATCAGATGCTAATACCTATAAGAAGATGTGGGAAGAAGAAAGGTGAAAACTTGGAAGGAAATCTGAGAATTAACATGCTTTTAAAATTTATATATTATTTATGTATCCTAGGCCCTTTGGAAGAATTTTATCTTGCACACAGGAGGGGTATTCTGCCCATTTACACCAGCTTTGGGGATAATAACATTGCCAACAATGATGGCTTGTATTGCCCTGAATTGACATTCATCAGTTTGAAAGTTCTCTTCCTTTGCTCCTGCTGACCCCATCACGCATCATCGCAAATTTTCCAGCACTCTCCTGGGCAGTGTATTTACAAAATACCACTTGCTCGGTATTTTTCCATTCAAACTCCAAATTCACAAGCCAGCTTCCCTCCAATGACAAACATGTAACTTAAGACAGCCAAACTCCAAAGTAGTCAAGATTTTTTTCCACCTCATGGGTTTTGGAGTCCTTGGAGATCACTTTAAAGTTACTGGGTTTTTTTGTTTCTGAGGAGATGAGCCTTTACAAAACATCATAGAGAGGATCCTCCAGATTTCATAGAATAAAAGCCACTGTTTTCATGCAAACACAGTGTGCCATGGGCTGAAGCAAGGAGCTCTGGTCTCCTGCTTGTCCTCTACTAAACCTCTTGTGGCTTACAGCTCCGAGTAGCCACCATCCTACTCCAGCTATGGAGAAATACTGCTTTGTATCTGCTTGTCTCTTGTTATGTGAAGCAGAAATAGAAAATTTTAAACAATCTGCTTTACCTGTTACTATCATTCCCTTTTTATGCTCTAATACTTGTGTTCTAATAAATTAATGTGTTACTACTACTGTAATACTGAAGTACAAGTGTTAAAATATGGTCCATGATGGGTATTAAACCAACAAACATGTCAATGATTTATTTGTGTAACTGAAAATGCAATAAATAGTCTAGGCTTTAAAAATTATCCACTGCCATTTAATGTGTCTAAATAAGGTATTTGATGTAAAAAGACACTATTGTGATACTGCCTTTGCAAAATACCACTGTCTTCTCAATGCATCCAGTCTCATGGCCGATGCATGAAGGTTTTTGTGCGACCTTCAGAGAATGGCCACAGAAGGGGCCACTGAGTGAGTAATCCCAGACCCAAGGCAGGAGGTGAACGGGGGTGGCACAAAAGCAGTGTCAGGCAGAAGGTGGGAAAAAATTTATCTCTGTTGACCCACCCACTGGGTGTCAGTTGGTATCAGCAGCTATTGGAGGACATCAGAGCTCTTTCCTGCTGCACGGCTGCCTTCTGAAGTCAGGTTAAAAATTTGGTTTGAATAAGGTTGTCCTGAAGAGCCATAAGCATTGCTGTGATCTCTGCAGTCTGTTTCAGAGTGGCACTGCCCTGTTGTAAGAAAAACGAATGAACAACACAAGACTAATAACTGTTATACAAAGAATGTCATCCACGTGCTGATCGGTTGGCCACGTGACCTTCCTTACCAAGAAATCTGGCAAATCATGTGAATTAAAGAGATGTGATATTTTATCCCAGTCTTTTCATAGCAAGATTTTAATTTCTTCCCAAAACAGTTTTAAAAGTTAAAAGCATTTATAAGCATGGCTCTATTTTTTGTAAAACACAGTTGTTCAGTGTGAGCAATCAATTTTCGTAATTCCTGGCATCTGGCTTGTATTAAAAAACAAGCAACCAAAGAGCATATCTTAGCATTGGTACACATAACAGATAATTTCAACTTCTGGATATTTTAAAGGGCATAGGCTATATTTAAAATTTTATTTTAGGTTGTTACAGTGGATTTTTCTGCTGAATCATAAATACTGAAAAAAAAAAATACTCTTTATTTAATTTTTAAAAGAAGCAAAAGGCTCAGAATTTCTCTATAGTGAGGATGCCAAGAGGTTAGAAGGATATGAAGAATCATAGAATCATAGAATGTACTGGGTTGGAAGGGAAATACCATTTTTGCTTTTTTTTCCCTAACATTTTCTCCTGCTTCACATAAGTGCTGTATGCTTAGCATCAGGCCGCACACTTTTATGACAAAGAGATGCTGCATGGAAAAAACAACAAAACACATCATATCAGAGAAATGTTTGGTATTTATCCACTGTTCACACATTCATTAGTTCTGGCAAGTCATGAAACTGCTGGGCCTCTTGCCTTTGTGCATACTTAATCTATGTAAATATTTTATAACTTGGGCGCATCGGAGCTACTGCGGGGACCATGACATGTCCAGTTGTGCTTCACATCACAGGTGTGTTTCCAGGTGATGGTTCACAGCAAACTGACCTGTGTATGTTACCTGAAAAGAACAAGAGGTTCTGCACTTTCTCATTAAATATATGACTGGTGCAGTTGTCTCTAGCAACTGGATAGTTTAAAAATTAGAGTTTGGCACAGAACAAGTGTAATTCAAACCTCCACATGCAGAAAAGGGTAATTTGGGAATACATCTGAGGAAATCAATGTCTATCTGCTGCCAAAACGGGCCGTCCTACCTCTTTTCCCAGGGTGAGCAGTCAAGCCTCTCACTTGCCTCAAAGCTGCCATTTATCTGACATCGTTGTAATGCAGTTCATGGAGCTGGCTTGCCAGAAAATTGGAACTATTTCCCTGCAGGACCACATATGTACCAGTGCCAACACAAGAGACATAACCAGAGAACAGGGATTAAAAAAAGGAGCAGACGTGGGAAAAGAAAGCTGTCTGATTCTTGCAGCATCTGGTTCAGTTTAGCCATACTGTAATACTACCCTGAAAATAATAAGAGTATCTAACACTAACAGGAAAGACTAAATGCAGATTAGGAAGTCAAAAATCCTATTACCTCTGTGGGGTTTATGTTCCTGAACTAGCATTCATCCATGTAGGAAGCAGAGGCTAAAGGATTCTCCTAAGAGCTGACACTTACAAATGCTGTTACCAACAGAGCAGAGCTTTATTTATTTATTTATCTATCTACCTATTTATTTATTTTTAAGTCATGATGACAGATATTTGTTAATGAGAGCAAGCCTGTAGTGTGGGGGAGCCCAATATGAAAATCCCTTTTGAGCATGAAGAGGTTCGGACTACATTTTCCTTTTTCTAGAATTGTACCTCCTCCATCAGGCCTTAGTCAGAGCAGAATAGAAGACTAGTATCTACAGTTTACAACTTGCAGTGCCTAACCTTGGAGGCCCCAATCATGAGCACAAAAGAAAATTACATTTTCTTTATCTGTCCAGACTAACAACTACAACACACAACAATCCAGTATGAAACTATTAGGCCATCGAGGTTTAGAATAATACCACTGAAAAGGCAAAATACTAGTCCTTTCAAACTCATGCTGTAGAATACATGAAATTCTAACAACAAAATGCCATTTTATGAAAAATAACCTGCATCTCAACTGTAATTTTCTTGTCCATACGTGCTCAAATTACCCACAAAAGAGGCAGTTCAAGTAGAGTTAATAAAATCTGAGCAGTTATGTACAGCAATGACATTTAAAGATTAAAATCCTTTTGCCTATAGCAAAGACAGGATCTGCAGGACAGTCATCTTCCCCCAAATTGTAATGTAGATCTTGAAAGCACAGAAACAGGTTGCTGTACAACATGGAAGCAATTTGCTTTGGAGCAAAAATAGTAGCCAGTAATGACAGTCCATTTTATGCCCCTGTGACTGAAGAGGTTATTAGGTTAAAAAAAAAAAAAAAAAAAAGGTATGGTTAACAGTGAAAGCTGAACTATACCTCAGGACACTGAAAAACAATATTGCTAGATTCTTTGAATTATCCTTTCTGTACCTCATTCATATTGTTCCCACTGAGAACAAAGGAAAAAAGGCAAGTCCAAATGTTCTATGCTTTTTACAATGTTCTGTGATCAGTGCTCCCAGTACCTAAGCAAAGACATAGTTTAAATGAAATGAGTATTCAAAATTCTCAATTCCAAGTAAGAGGAAAGAACATTAGCTATTTATTTTTTCCCCATAACAGAAGTTTAGGGGGAAAAATCAATTCCCTTATATAAATGAGGAAAATTTATTTTTTTTTCAATTCTAAACTGCTGATAGTTGATGAAATCTGTTGGTATGCTTTTAATTAAAGTTTTCTGGTGAGATTTCAGGTAAATCCAGAAAGAGGATATGAACACTAAAGCCTACGTATACAGCAAGCCACAGGGGAAGTGACAAAGTTGCTCTTTGCACCATCCATAATTCGTCTTGAACTGGTGTAACTGCACAGCAAATTAATGAAACCAGGACTGGAGGAGATGGAGAACTGGAGCGTAACTCTCTAACTGATGGTTGGCAAAGCTATTTTAAAAAAAGGACTCATGCCTGTGCTCATTGCAGCTAATGCATTTATGTATTTTATATTATATAATAGCTAGATATAAGCAAAGAACCCAAGGCACAGAAACTCATTTGGAACATCATCTGTCTGGAGAAGTTCTCTTAACCTGAGTGCCCTTCCTACAGCTGCACTTGCTTGATCGCACAAGGAGTATTGAATTCTCTAGATGATAGAAGAGTTTCAATGAACAAAGCAGAAAAGAGACACATGCAGTAGCCTGCAGGTGACTGCATTTCTTTTAGAGATGGGAGATAAAGTTTTAACATCTCTCATGCCTCAGCTTGGAGGGAGACATGGAAGAGGTCTCAGCTGCCAAACACACATCACCTGTGCTTCAAAGTACAGTAATTCTCACCTTCCTGTACATTAAGTGCTTACTACAAAGCCTTCTGGAATCAGCCCTTCTTGGGAACAGAGGCAGCAGAGTTTAATTTTGGGATCCTGGGTGGGGCTGAGGCTGGAGTCACACACAAACTATGATGCCTGGGTGGTGCTGACCACCTCTGCAGCCATGCAGCAGTCACAGGGGCAGGCATCCTCTTCCAGAAACCAAATCTTTTGCCTAGGTGCCTAAATTCTTCCTGAGCCTTACTTCCAAGCCTGAAGTCTTCCCTCTGATCTAGCAGTTTGTGCTACAAATACATGCAGTCATAAAATACTTTACCGCAAAACCCAAGCATATTTATGAAACCAAGAGACATTATGTAAGGGTTTTTTAAAAAAAATTAAAAAATCATTAAAACCAAAAATTATAGACTGTTTTTACTTTAAAAAAAATCAACTATTTTAAGTCCTACAGTTGATCCTACAGTTCAACTAAAATCTGAGAATCTCTGTTTGGCTGTGTGTAGCAACCTCCCTCTTCCTCCTCCAGAAGTATTAATATAATAAGGCCTTGAACACAGAATCCAGACAAGATAGAATCTACCAGGGGGGAAAAAAAAATGCTATTTCATATTGTGCCTGAAAAGCAGTATAATATGGCCTTGTGTTCCTTTCTATGGATCAGCATGTTCTCCTATCAAATCTTAATCAATTGAATACTGCTTCTGTCAGATAAAATTGACTAAAAATTACAGTTCATAGTAGGGAGAGCAGACAGTTAATTTAAAAAACTGGAAAATAGTCCCTACATTATTTTGAGAAATGTGGTACTGTACAATCCAATACTAGGCATTATATGCATTTCCTTCAAAAAATGTAAACACCTTCACCTCTACATGATGTGATTTGGTACGCTTCCTTGTCAGTTTTCAAAATTTATTTGCATCACATGTAACACTGATTTATAGAAGTCTGATCTGAGGTGTGGTGAACATGATGTCTAGTCTATTTTCTGTATGAATTATAACTGCAAGAGCAGGGATGATGCTCTCACAGCTTTTATCCAAAAATACACAATAAACTTTTAATTCCTTCACTTTCCTTGGGGGAAAAAAAAAAAAAAATACAGAAAAGACCTTGGAAATGCTGCCAGAGGCAGAAGCCATCCGTCCAGAGAGTTTGTGTTTCCATACATCTGCTCTGAACATAGTTTCTTTACTCAGAGGATGTGTGAAATACTCTTGTAGGTTCTAGGCTGCTTTGCCTTATAACAAAGGAATCACATAAAAGGATAGGGAAAGCATTTATCCCTCATCCCATTACCAAGTAGCTAAAGCCTAGTGCTGAACTAGTAGACATTTCTCACTACTATTAGTTGTCACTGCATGTTGACATTTTGCTCCCTTAAATGGACACCTATTAATGAGGGAAAGAATCAGGTTGCAAATTTGAGAGTACTTCCATTGTAGAAAACTCTCAGCTGGCAGCTCTTTGTATTTTTGAACAACTTACAGAGTTATACTTGTAGTGCTCTTGCTGTCCCAGCTGTTCCAGCAGTTGCATAACACAGAGATAAGTCCCAAGCTGACTCAGGAATTTCTTAGATCAAAGCCAATGTCTCCAGCTGTGTGTGGAAATAAATGGACATTACACATCGTGAAGTACTTTTGTTGTATGCTCTTGGAAAAAAGTAAGCTGCTCATTTCTCCACAGTGTCACTTTCTTTTTCTAGATAACTCAGCAAACAATGAATCCCGTACCAGTGTCTAATGCTACACTTAGGCACCATCCTCTTCCAAAACAAATAGTCATCTTATTGGGCAACCAAAAGGGAAAAATCCTGCATAAAACCTACTATGCTTAGCTAAGAGCAGCAAGCGATATGCAATTGTCTGTAAATCTGAACTTTAATCACAGCTGGCAGCCACACATTTTTAAAATGCAGATCTATTATTTTCAGTGCCTTCCAGCAGGTTTCCTCACCTTCATGACACCATCTCAGTCAAGAGTATTGAACTGCATTCATCAGCTTCCTAGCTCTGTCCTGGTCAAAACCAGGTAATAGGTAAAACGATGAAGAGCACAGTATTATAGGATGCCTTATGAAGAAAACATTAACCACCTACTTTTAGTGCTGGCTATCTTCTCTAACGAGCAATGGAAGAATAGCTGCTTCAGCCACACATACTGCAGTGGTTACCGGAGTCTGAAAGCAGTTCAGCACAAATAGCTGATGAAACTAGGAGAAAATATAGAAAGCTACCTATCAGACAGCTAGGAAAGCAAGCATATACGTTGGCATTGCATTCCAGTCAAAAAGTCAGGATAACCAATATCTCTCAGTGTGTGCCTTTTCTTTCAGGTCAGTTTGTAGTACTGGAGATTTCTTTTTTTTCCTGAAGAATGTAAGATTGGCAAACCCTATACCAAATTTCAAATTAATAGAACTTCATAATGTTAAATTGTAAAAAGCTCTCATTTTCTCCAAGGCATTGATATCTAATCAGATGTAAATCAAATCAGACTATTTCTACATTAGATTGCAAAACATTAAATACTCAAAGTTTAGATCAGATGTAGTGATCTCCTTGTCCATTTTTTTATGAGCTTGATTATCTATCTTTTCAGACTACAATCACCTCAATGCACTACAGAAACATTTCAAACTTTGATTGGCTATGAGCTCATGAGGGCACTCAAAATCCTAACTGCTGATTCTTCCTGGCTTCCAGGTGCCATCTGCAGGTAAATATTTAGTCATATATGACATTTTTCCTTCATGACAGTTCTCTACAATGATTTCCCCAAGGACATTGTTTCACAGGATTGTCTCTCTTCAAATCAATCCTCACCCAAAAATTTTGAGAACCCCTGTTTGGTCATATGTATTGCCATGTAGATTAACAAGGCTCAAACTGAAAGTTGCCTCTCAAAAATTTAAGTAGTCAGAAAACTTCTTGAAGATGTATTGTCTACCTAAGGAAGATTATCTTTAACATTTTAAAGACTTTCTCAGAAAGCACTTAGTGTCTGGGAAGAAATTCTGCAATGATGCACAGCAATTGTCTTTTAAGACTCTGAATCCCCCTTTTCTCCTCCCCTCCCCATTCTTGCCTTCTGTTCCATTAAAATTTTGAATTAGGGAGACTTCCACTCCTGATGACCAACCTCTCCTTCGGAAGATAAGTGAATACAAATAAAACACCACAAAACAAATATATGAGCTAACTAAGTCATAATTCTCAATTCAGCGTTGACAAGTATAAAGATGCAAAATAATTTCAATTCCAACATACTGCATGGAATGTCTTTGCTTGTTTATAGCATACATAAATTTTGAAAAAGATCCATGTAAGTAAAAACATCAATGCACAAGTCTTATCTTATGGGATTAATGCTGTCAGAAGGGAAGAAAGTCAGTTGCGTGCCTCTACAGTAGATCAGTTTGTCCACCTGGGGACCATGGTCTTCATGCAGTTTTAATCCCTGGAGGTATAAATCACAGGAGAAGATGCACTCTTTGAAGACAGTTATCTTTTTTTGTTCTGGCACACAAAAAGATAAATAAGAATTCAGCCAGCATCAGCAGTAGCAATAACTATTCAGCATTCTAGTATTTAATTCTTACGCATTTATAAACTAAAATTTGTTTTAGCAGTTGTCTGTTTTAGCAGGGTCCCAGTTTTTCTCTCTGACTTCCAATTTAAGATGAAAGACCAGAAAACCAAATAGTATATTACTTCTGGCATTATGTCTTTATCATTAAAAAAAAAAAATTAAAAAAATTGTCCTTTGCTTTGTAAAAACCCATTTTCTAAATGTTTAAACGTTGAACAGGAAATTGCTTATGCCAATTCAATTTTTTTTTTTTTCCTCAGAAAATGTCAGTTTAATCTCTATCTCTGCAATGATCTGATGTGGAGAAACTCTCTAATATCTTCCAAAGCAGTTAAATCAAGGGACCTAAGGGCTTGAGGGGACCACTGCAGAAATAACATGCAAGGCTTGTGTGATTCTTCCAACTGACTATTCTTATGAATGTTTTGTCAGTATGTTTAGCTGAACCTTAGCAGAATTATTTGGTCTATAATTAGACATAAATTCCTACCTTGCTAAGAGGCATACGGTAATCATGATTCTTGAATCATTCTCACACCAGTCCACAATTTCATCGTGTCATACCATTAGTTCCACTGAACTCACCTGCACACCCATGGAGTGAAGAGTGTCCTTAGGGGCTGGAGGTCAACCCAAGATGTGGGCTTCTACCTTTCACAGCATCTCTCCTAGAAATGGACCAGAATGTAATGATTAGGGCTAATTCCATTTACACACACATGTAACATGCAACAGTAGTACATGTGTGCTGTCCGTCTCTCACACACACTGCTGCTCTACAAGATTTTCAGGATTGTAAAACTGTACAAAATGAGTCACAATTTTGTATTAGATTTTAAATTAGGAAGAATTGTATCCACAAAAATGTTAATTTTATAAAGCCACAAGTGTAAAAGAAGTTTTCCCCTTCTAAGCAGTAACAGCTTAAGCAACAAGGAAAGGAGGGGTCACCAGTGTCCTGGGAGGCACTGAACAGAAAAGACAATGTCAATGGGGGCTTACAATTTATAAATTATCAAAAAAACAGGTTATGACCAAATGCTTGCACTTTTTGGGTGCAGCTATCTTTGCAGTGAAAAAATGAATGAAAGAATGAACCACAGAATATATAGATGAATGAAAGAAATGGAGACTCAACTTAAAATACAAGGACAAAACCAAACTGGAAGAAGTTACATAAACTTACCTTCTTACATTCAGAACTTCACCATGATAGGAAAATGGGGAGAAAGGAATTAGAGAACTGGGATTGGTGCTTTGATTAGTCTAGTTCTTTCTTACAGGTTAACATCAATTCAAACAAAAGTATTTGAAACAGAAGTTGTTCAGACATGTTTGTGTAAGCTTTTTTATCTTCACTAAAACTTTGATGAAATGTTTCAAAGCAAGAGGTAAGCTCCAGAAGAGCCAGTGCTGGAATGCTTTGGGATGTTGAAGGTCCCTCACTTCTTTAGCATAGAAAGCTGCATCAGGGAGCCACAGGTCTGTGAACAGAGGAAGCTAAAAACCTGAGAGTTGTAACAGTACAAGGAAGATATAAAGTTCTTACATTTTTCTTTCAGTGGGTGAGAAACAACGTACATCCAACATAGAAGCACACTCCTTTACACTGGTGTGCACTTGGGGCCATGTGTGGGTAGCATAGCAGGAAGCAGCCATGGCACAGGACAAGATGTCGGAGATGTCTTTTCCTATGATTTATACCACTGTGTGTTCCAGCAGATGACACCACATTATTTTCAGTACTCTGCAGCCTCTCACAGTCATGACCTCATATGCCATATATTGATCACGGATGGCATGATCATTGCTGACTGCATCTGGTGCATGGAGTTGCTAATAGAAGAAGACCTGTCTGGCTGCCCTTCAGACATCTGAGCTAGGTGATCACATTGCACAAGAATCTTGTACTTAGTCTAGAACCTCAACAGTTGTCATTTAATCACCATCTAGTTTAAGATACATCTGGTCACACATTTACATTTTTAATATTTCTGTATCAGCTTTTCTGTTGTTTCAGTCTTTCATTTCTTTCTTAAATCTTAAATGCTACTCAGACAAGTCACAAAACACAATTCTCCAAGGTTGTATGCTTCTCCATTCATTACATGTTATTGCTAAATCTTAATCCAAATGGAGTCAGTATCAAAATTTACATTGTTATCAGTGAGTCTGAGATTTCGTCTCTAGATAATTCGCATGTAAAGGCATGTCAAGAGAGCAATAAGGTTTTTGTATCAAGCACCTAGGAATTAAAATAATTAATAGTTTGACAAGCAGAATTCAAGTTGATTTAATTTCAGTCTCTTTGTATATCTGCTCTATCATGTACCCTTTTGCTGTGGCAGGGAAGTTGAAGGTGCTCTTCTTGTAATTCTTCCACCTCCCACTGCACCTCCTTCATGTGCTTGAGCTTTTCCTTATAGGATGACTCTCTCCTGTTCTCTGTCTCTTACTGTCTGTTCCCAGAGCTGCTTTCCATGAGAGGCAAAAATAGCTCCTGGAAGCATTCCCCAGCTGGCTCCTCACACTCAGTTGTGAAAAGCATGCACTGCCCTGAATTCAGACATTACTAAATCATTTGCTAAAAGTTCTGTGCCACTCTCCTGCCTCTTAGAGGGAAAGGGAATAGGGCACAGCTGAGACGCGCTAGAACCTCTTGCTCTCCTACCAGCCTTTCTTAGCCTTCGGGCCCACTCCAGCTCTGCTGAAATTTGACCTCACATACAGGCTGTTCAAAACCTCTGGGGCCAGGAGTGTGATCAAGAGGAAATGTGATACTATAGCTCTGGGGCTTTTTTTGACAAGGAGCACCATTACTTCTGCCTTCTCACGTTCTGTGTTCCTGCCTGGTCCATCACATTCATGCTTCCCTGAAGTAAAAATACTGCCTCTCTTTACCCTCTTGACTACCTTCTTCTTGTCTTGTGGAGCTGACACCCTCCTCTGCACTCCCAGAACCAGGGCCGCAGGGACTGAGCAGCAGGACAGGACAGGAGGGTATAGAGCTAAGACATCTCCTCTTTCTCTCCCATGGTACCTGTCATTACAGGTAGGACAAGTAGCAGAAACGCAACATTGCATCAAATTTGTGGGGTGCTTTACTGATGGTTAGCCAGTTCTGGTGCACAGCAAGGAAGATCACGTTTTTAGGGATCTTTCTGCCACAAGTCTAAAAAAAGGTATGAATGGGTTTGAGGGCAAAGCCTCAACCATGCAACTCCACCTCTCCTATAGAAATTAGGCCTGACGATGCTTATCCTGTGTTTTCTGTGGCAGAAGACAAGTCCCAGTTCTCTCAGGCAGAAATTGTGCAGTAGTGGAAATTCAGGAATAAGAGAATCTTATGGGTAAATTTAGGCTCTTATGGCCTCTGATCAGACAGGATCTGTGTAAATGTTTTACTGACTTCTTTTGGCTCTGCAGGTTTCTGCCAAACATGTACAAACTGAGGCCTTTCAGAAATATGATCAACCTAGAGTGGCATTGTACTGCATAAGGTTAATCTGGCCACAAACACTGCTTCCTATCCAATTCCAAGCCCTGCTCAAAACTCAGCAATGCAAGACCTGGTCAGAAGAGAAGTTTGCCCAAGTTCTTTTTTACCTTAGCAGAACAACATCTTTTCCTTTTGTCTTATTCTCAGGAACAGCTGAAACTTTGAAGAAAAGGGGGTGGAACAGGGAAAGGAAGTGTGTGAATCAGGAAGCCAGCAGGAAGATTTTCAGCACAGCATTTAACATTGCCAAAACTACAGCAAATAAAGTTTGGATCTTAACCTTCAAAGTATCATATAATTATACTCACTGGCACTGCTACCAACCCTGCTTAATTTGGCGCATCAGTATCTTTCTGTCAGCGTTAATTATAGAATCCCAAAATCATGATTTGTTCAAACAGATGCCACTTACTACAGAAAAAAAAAAAAAGAAAGAAAAAAAGGCAAAACACATAAAGGTTTCTGTCTTTCTTTCTCCCTCATAATCTCTCTCTCCCATTATTGCAACAATATGTGCTATGAGATGGATAACACTCAGGCCAAGCTAAGATCTAAACAAAGCAATTCTACACCTGCTATCCCCTGCTGGAATAGTCACTGTTGTTTTAAGGAATCTATCTCCCAAGAGAAAAAAACACTTTATCTTTTCAGTAGACTTACAATTTCTGCTGCAATTCACTGATCAGTATCACTATTGTTCTCAGCAGTGGGGTTATGTTTATAAGTCCGCTTTCATTGAATCATTTTCTTCTCATAAATCATTTAATCTCTTCCCAAACTACAATATCATACTTGAGCTGCACAACATAAAAATAAGATGGATGCTTTGCAGCCAGAAAACCAGACATTTAGTGCTCTATGTGCTCTTTCATGAATAGTCTACAAATAACATAATATTATCATTTGAAAAATGTTGGTTTTCTCCTTTTAGACTCTCTGATTTTAAATGCATAGAGTTTAATATTGTTAGTCTCTCAAACTTAATTAAAATATAGACGAATCCACAGATAACATTGTGTGTTAGCAAAATTATTCCAGAGAATCTTTTTAAGCAGCACATAGAAATAGAGTATCTTAAAATATATGTATTTACAGGCCACAGTAAGAAGTTATCAAGCAGGTAGACTACGTGTCTCCTTGCAGATAGGGTCTGGTATATGTATTTATAAAGACTGTCTGCCTATTTCTTATGCCTCTACCCAGGCAGAATTTAGAGATATCTCTCACTGAACAAGTTTAATTATTCCAGAAGGAACATCAACATTTTACTGAATTGTATGGTAACCTGTAAAAAGACACAGCGCTAAAGACTAATCAGAAATTGTGCTCTTCATACTTCGGTTAGCTTTGTTGAAACCTATAACTTTGTAATGAACACAGGAAAACATTTAGATAACAAGCATTGAAGAAGGAATGCAATTAATAAAGTTAAATATACTGAACAAGGCTCAAAGTGCATCTGTGGATCATAAAAATGGTAACATTATTGTTTGCATCATTTTCAGTGGTATACACAACATAACGCAGGAACATTAAAGTATTGCACTCCAGAATCTACATGATGTCATTTTGTCCTCAGAAAACAATAAGCTAAAAGGACCACTATCCTTGCTGAAAGAAGGATATATCATACAGAAATATCTTCCACTTCGGTAGCGGAATTTACATGTGGCATTGAAAGATTATCAGCTTTAGAAGATCTTTATTAAAATAAGAACAACTCTACTTAGCTTTAAATGAAATTAAAATTAATATGGTCTCAAGTGACCTGGAGAAGGCTGAGGTTCTCAATGACTTCTTTACCTCAGTCTTCACTGCAAAGCCCCCCAGCCACACTCCTGGAGTCATGGAGGAGAATGACAGGGACTGGAAGGGAGAACCGCCCACCATAAGTGAAGATCAGGTTCATGACCACCTGAAGAACCTGAAAATGTTCAAATCTATGGAACCCGATGGGATACACCCACGG